>NC_051179.1:39071538-39322847 GCF_013339695.2 Rhipicephalus sanguineus | reverse complement strand
GGCGATTCCGCTGTACCTCGCCGTCATGGCGGAGCGGGGACGCGCCCCCATCGGCGAATCCCTCCGCTTGCTATCGATTGCAGAGTTCTGTATTTCTTGTCGTTGGGGGATTTGCTGGCTTCTGGATGGAGATGGCCGCAGTACGGACCTACACCGTGACACGTGCCCATCGTGTGTGCCCAATGTGGCTTGCAGGGAGGCAGCGACCGCGGCGTGGAGAGGCGAGATTGACATCGGCATAGAATGATGGGAATGACGAGACATTTTCGCTCCAGATATTGTGTATCTTTGAGAAAGGGAAATAGGAGTAACCGGTACAAGGTTGAAGTTCAAATAACGTATCTGAAACAAACGAGACGTAAAACAAGAGTATTAAGGTTTTTAATATAAAATAAAATAGTTACTAAAAGAGTTACAGCAAAATAGTACTAAAAAAACAGCTGTACGTTGCTGATAGGAGGCTGGAAGTAGATCGATGCGTTGTTTTTCTTTCTCGAATTGGTATTTCTCGTCACGATCGAATAGCCTCTACAACGCTTGGGGTATGGATCGCTCGATCTGGTAGAAATCGGCGGTGGGTTTGCTCACAGATTGCCTTTAACAGAAGCATAGTCGCGCTGAAGCTTAAAAGTGCTCGCAGTTAACGCGTTCCTCAAACAGGGCGAACCGTACGCAGCGAACTAAAATAACAAATAAGATGAAGTGGAAATGCGGGACTTTTTTGAAGATTTTCGTGTGTCTTGCGGAATTCGGGACAATACAGGCCTGAATGCAGTACATTCCCGCGAGTCGCGGGACGGTGGTTACCCCAGGCCCCTTGTCCAATAGAAGGTTTCCCTTTGGACTGATGTCTCATCGTCTTGAGTTTGGTTTCTGTTCTGTCGGTCTCAGCCTTGCGCTGCATGACATTGCTGTTTCTATCATGTTATTCCAACTAGTCCACGCAAGCTATAACAGAAACGTTTCGTCTGTACGGTATATTCCGCTATAAAAGGCATAGGCGGAATACCGGATGTGGGTATAGTTGGTGCCGGATAGCGTAATAACGCCCGCAAACGAGCTTTAGCGTATCGTACGCCCAAAATACGCCAACAATGCCCACGTAACTATTAGTTCCGCACTCGTATTTTGGCCGACGTAGAAAATAATGAGCTCGGCCATCACTGCCTCAGACTGGAACATTTCAGATAAGCGAAGGCATGTTTGTTTGGCTAACTTAACTTTTTTGCTTGCTGTATTCGCCGCCTTGCGTTTAGCTTTTGAAACTAAGCGATATAAAAACCACCGACCTCAAGTGGTTATGGAGGATTTTTAAAAAATCTAGCAGATGCGTTATCTATGTCCTCCGAAATTCTCGGAAGCGTCGCTTGCCTAAGCATTGATTATTTGAGTATGGCTCTCAGAAAGGTGCCGAATCGGCACGGATACTTCGCTGTCGAACTTCAGCACAATACTCTAAAGCAAATAGAAGCAGAGTTCGAGTTAACGAGCTATAGGAGCTCCACGAGGGCCACTTGATAGGTTCGATTGTGGATGCCAACCCGCTTGCCGCCGTGCGGCCATGTTTTTCGGGCGTATCGCGGGCGTTTCCGGTAAGGCGCGCGCATGCCGCACAGTTCACAAGTGTAATTGCGCTATACGCACGAAAATGCTTTGCGTATAGCGGAATACCGGACAGACTAAAACGTTGAAATCGTGGTGCGTGCGTGCGTGTGTGTGTGTGTGTTGTGTGTGTGTGTGTGTGTGTGTGTGTGTGTGGTGTTGTGTGTGTGGGTGTGAGTGTGTTGTGTGTGTGTGTGGTGTGGTGTGTGTGTGTGTGTGTGTGTGTGTGTGTGTGTGTGTGTTGTGTGTGTGTGTGTGTGTGTGTGCATGAGCGTGTGCATGACGTGCTCATGATGCTACTCCGCGACGTCCTCTGTTTATGAGTGATCGAGCAGCTGTGATGGCTTTGTTGGAATAACTTTTTTGCGTAAGTTGTCCAATAGTACGCACCGCAAAGCTCGATGGATGTGGAGTCTCAATGTACACATATACGGACGATCTGTCTATGTAAGACAGTAGAAATAAATTCGTGAGCTTAAGCGTGAGGTATGTACGTGACTTCTTGATAATACGATTTGCAGTTTGACCAATCGTGAAGTGTACAAGGGTTATCAGGTGGGCTAGTATAGGTTCATGAACATTGTGGCAGACAGCGCAAGAAAAAGAGGGTCAGTGAACGCACAGGACACAGCGCTGTCCTGTGTGTCCTGTACTCCAGGCAGCGCTGCGTCCGTGTGTTCACTGTCCTTCTTTTGCGCTATTCTGCCACAATTGTTTAAATGACAACCGCAGTTTACAAAACTTAAGCAGTGTGACCTGCGCTGTCTCTCGGGACAAATTATCTGTTTATGTATAAAAACTTCAATAATGTTGGTTACTTAGACGTGAACAACTAGGCACGTGAAAATGCAAAAAAAAAAAAAGACAATGTGATACTATCTTCACGGGGGAAGAAGAAAAGCAGATTTAAGTTCAAGGGAAGGTGGGAGACGGAGTCAACGTTTTAAAGAAGAAATATTCTATTAGCTATCTACCTGGTGGGTACTGGGTGTACGAAAACGCTTAATTGGAAACTTTGACGTCTCTACAAAAGTGGCGTGCTAAAGCATTTTTCTTACTAAAAAACAAGGACGATGCCATCGAAGGATTCAAGACAGAGCTGAATAGGGCGCCATCGCAATACTTTATTCTCGGAAAACCAGCGACATATATTGCCATAGTAACCATGCGCAAAGCGCATCGCCTCACAACGCTCGTCAAAATGCACAGGATAAGGAGAATGACGAGAACCATTTAATCTTGAAAAGATTGAACTAAACTAAACCGCCACACGCAGAACACGGATGCGCACTTACACACATATATGTCTCTTTTAATCTAGTGCGCTTCCATGATTTCACGCGCTAGGCTATCATTACTCTTACCAAAATCGGATACACTGGAAAACAACACTTGCTGGAACCGCAATGCACAGGTAAACAGGCAAATGTGCTGAAAGTTCAAAACTGTCCATTAAAAAAATACGCAGTTGCATAGTGGCGCAAGGCTAGAACCCATCAGCGGAGCTAGTGTTCGACCTAGCTAACTTTTACATAGTATTGCCAAGCTTTTTGCTGAGAGGCTAAGTTTTTGCTAGGTAGTACTAAGTATGCCTAGACTTCGCTGGACATGTCACGTGACTACCAGTTACGTGATGTTGTGATTTTAGTCACGTGATTAGCTGTAGTGGCTTATGGCGGGGAACATGTCGCTGTGACTAGCTATTACGCGAGGTTGCGTGATTTTAGTCGCGGACAGAATGTTACGTGATTTTTAGTCACGTGGACTAGATGTCGCGCGATGTTACGTTATTTTCAGTCACGCGAGTAGTTACATGGTGTTTACATTATTATCGAGTCACGTGGCTAGTTACTCCATGTTATGCGATTTAGTCACGTGAGTGTCACGTGGTTTTAGTCATGTGACTGGACGTTAGTGATTTTAGTCGCAGTGACTAGATGTCACGTGATTTTTTGTCACGTGTCTAGTTATGACTTTATACGTGATGCTTCGCAATAGTGGTGGTAAGCCTGAAGGGAGTGCGGAGCTGCGGCTTTCTTTATTTCTCTTTTATTTTTTATTTTCCTTTTTTTCTGTCTCTCTCTGTTTATTCTATGTCTTTTTGTCTATGTTTGTATTTTTTCTTTCTCTATGTATTCCTTTGGTCTCTTCTCCCTCTTTCTTTCTATTTCTTTGCCATTCTCTCTTTCTCTCTATTTTACGCTGCTTTTTCTTTCTCTCGTTATCTGTATCTATCTTACTTTCTCCTTCTGTCTTTTCCTCCCTCTATATCTCTTTTCTGTCTATGCTATGCTTTACTATCTCTCTCTCCTCCTTTCCTCCTTCCTCTCACTCCAATACAATCTCTCTTCCTCACCCTTGCTTCCCTTTCCCACCACTTTTATATTATACAAGTCTGTGCTATATATAGCGTGCCTGGTTAGCCGCGTGGTTAGGATGCGCACCTTCGGTTCGTGGGTAGCGGGTTCGAATCACGCCGCCTCATCGGGAATCTTTTTTTTCCGCCATGATTTTCTCTTTTTTATAGTGTTTCTTTTCTCTCTCTGTCTGGTTTATTTCTCTCTCTCCTCTTTCTATCTGTACTCGCTCTCTCCTCTCGCCATCAGGGTTATGTGACGGGCACGCCGTAGAAATCGGCGTGGTGTTTTGGGAGTGAAGCAGGATTGGAAGAAGAGGATGAAGCGAGCGCGTACCGGCGCAACGAAAAGCTTAAAGGAGTACTGACACGATTTTGAGACATCGCAAAAGGGACATTTCTCTGTTCCTTGTTATGCAATTGTCAACACTGTCTACACACCGGAGGTTGGAGAGCACGTATAAAATCTTTAATTTTATTTGAAGTTTTCGTCGCTGAGCATCTGCAAGCCAGCCCCACTGAAATGGACATTATTCCGACGAGTTCGAGACAGTTCCCCCGACGTTTGCGAGTTCTGCGTCCTGCATGCAGCCTAAATCGTAGAAATCACTGTCAGTGTCACTGGACGATAATTCCGCATCGTTGTTTATGTGCACCACGAGCAGACAACGGATTTGCCGCTAGTACGTCGCGAGTTTCTGATCCCCGTGAGTCACACTGCTATGAAATGTCACTGAGAATCCGCCACCTCGATATCGAACCGAGAGTGTCTCTTTAAGGTAGCGGTAATTAAAATATATACGATGCATTCCCAGCACCACAATACTCGTTTTAGGTTTCTCGACACCAGTACTTTCTAATTTAGAGCAACAATCCGAATATTTTTAAAATTCGCCGTCAGTACTCCTTTAAAGAGCTGCCGTCGAGATTGTTACCCGGGGCGCGGCGGACACTTCGGAAGGCGACGACGAACCACCAGTTTTGATTTCGGCGATCTCCATTGGAGGTGCTGTTCGAAACCGAATGGATGCGCGGTTACGTCACATACCAGTTTGTGCGGTCATTTCTATCAACAAGCCGTAAGAAAAGCCAGTTGCCTGTTCCAAGAAAAATACATGAGAAAAAAAGCTATCCAGGATCGGATGGGACTGAACCCGGGCCCTATTCGTGGCAATCCACTTTCTAACCCACAGAGCTACGCTGGTGCTTGAAACTCCTTTGCAAAAAGATCCTATGCAGGTGTAATGTCGGACAAGGAATGCCGTTAATACATGCAATTTAGCGGGGTAGAAGAGTAAATATAACAACCATGGCGGGAGCGTCACACGATGGAATCCGCAGCGAGTATGTGGGTTTTACGCTTCCGCCCGCTACAAAGTGCTCAGCCATACTTTCATCGTCGTCGTCGCCACATGCAGCATCAACAAAGTGCACACAAGCTTTGCAGATGTGTAGAGGGTACCTTGCTTCCGCAGAAAGACGAATAATGGCAGGTGACTTCATAAAATTACGATGATTTTACAGCGTAATAGGTATTTTGCATCTGTACTTGTAGTAGTTGCCCAAGAGGGTTTAGAATGGACTCTAGAGAGGCCGCTCCTTCTGCTTTCGCTGTGACTGTGCTGCGCGTTCCGCTCAGCCCTGGCGTTTCTTGATAATCGGATTAGCCCAGACGGCACTGTTGCTTGGAAAGAAAGAAGAAAGAAACCACAGCAGCTGCCTCCTCTTTGGAATTCTGCCACATTCAGCGGACGCGGGGAAATATCAACCGTTCCAAAGGAACACGGCCTCCATGTAATGTCAAATCCTGTGACGAGCGTCTGCGAACGTTGCCCCAGCGAGGCCTTCTTAACCCAAAAAGAAGGCGCGCTGAGGCTTCGAAACGTGGGCAATTTAAACGAATTTGGCTGGAGTTTTCATCCCTTCAAACCCATTTGTCCCCATCCAGGCAGATATCTGTCGAATGTTATCTTAAAGACAAAAGAAATGTTTGCAAGTCGGCGCGTTATTTATCCCCACTTGTCCTGGACTCCCGCTGCTACTGACATTCTTTTTCCTTTTTTCTTTTCTGAGTGAGCATCATGTACTATCGGTCCCAGTTCGCGCACTATTGCGAACCATCAGATACAAGATGTAGTGTTATTCGGATAGAGGATTAAAAAGGCGATTTTTTCACCCCCAAGGGGCACGGCATGCAACCTGAAATTGAACGGAGCAGTCGCATAGAAGAGGTAAAGGGAAAGAGCAAGGAGGAGGGTAAAAAATGAATTTAGTGTGCCAAAGGGCAAAAACATCGTGCTATTCAAGCATGCTCTGCCGGCGTTCTGCGTTCTCGAATCGACGCGAAGAAATTCACCCGAGTACGATTGAGAACCCAGAAAAAAACGACTTTTCGCCTCCTGCTAGCATGAACCGAAGCAACGCTAGTTTGTTTGCACCCGGGTTCGCTGGTGGCTTGCACGTGACGTCACGGACGCAGCTTCTGAAAGGAACTGGGACTCCACGATGGCGGCTTGATGAAAACAAGTTGCGTCTATGTGAAAACGAGGTGGCAGGAAACGTCTCTGTGCGGTGAATAATGAAAGAGCCTGCGTGTTATGTTCTGATAACATTAACGTGACATCGGAACGTCGTGTCCCCCACATGCTGCTACTCCAACGCGGGCGCTTTCCAGTGACGTCAGTACAAGCGACATATAGGCACACTCGTCCGCTGTGCGGACAGCCGAACTGTGAACGCTGCCAGTTGTGTGAAACAACAGCTCATCTAGCTTTGTGATTGCCCGTTTTAGTGTCACAAAAAAAAAAAAAAAAAAAAACGCTCGCTTCAACATTGGCACGAATCGGTGTCGCAACGCGAACTGGAGGTGGGATTTTTGTCAGCAATGCGCGGTCCAAACATTGTCAACAACTGTTATCAGGGCAGTTAGAGATTTCTTAAAGGGGACCGACAGTCAATATTGCGGTACCCGTTTTCTTTAGTGCAGCGGAAAGCTTGGCGGTCAGAGTGTCCAATCACGAATGGTGACGCGTAAAACGCCGTCGAACGTTTATAATCAACTGTTTCGATCTGCGGCGATTGTGGAGTCGTATACACACAACATATGCTGCAAACAGTGGAAGGTGAGCGCGAGACCGCTTCGTATTTGTGCGCGGTGATTTGCTGCGCAGGCGTGCACCACTCCGCCGCACATGCCCCCGGGGCTCGACATGTGCCACTAGTCGCCGCGAAGGCAGCGCCGCTTCTTATATATATATATATATATACGCACGTCCATACACCAAAGTGAACGACTCCATGGTCCAGCTTCAAGGCTCTCCGCTAGGCTGCACGACAAAACCAGTTTATTGTGAATGTTCAGCGGTTATTTAAAATATAAATCCTACTTAGCTCGCGAAAAGGTGCTTGAATCTGTTACGTAATTCACGGTCTTTTCATTACCAACCGTGATCTAATCACACGTTCTGGCCAGTCGTCGGTCCCTTTAAGAGCACAGGGCTGGACACCATACTTTAGCGTAACCACTGTTACGCAGTCATTGTATGTACGCGTAACTTCTTCTCTCCCCTTCATCACTCCTTTTTTCCCCTTTCCTTTTCTCTGGTACAGAGTAGCAGGCTGGAGCGCACTGTCTCAGCCGACCCTTTCTACCTTCCATAAATCTCTCTCTCTCTCTTCCTCTCTCTCATCCAGGGTGTTCACCTTGGTTCACCCCGCTCAGGGAAACTTACAGATCTCCAGTACAGGTGGCGCTGGCTGTACCGTAGTCGCCAACTAAACGGACACCCCATATGAGGCGCCCGCCACGCAGGGTTACCAGATTGGGCTATTAATAGCCAATTGGGCTACTTTTGTTCGAGTTGGCGTCCAATTTTTCTCCTTGGCTATGTGGCTATTTTTGGGCTACATTGCTATCGACTAGGCAAGAATTCCAAAAAGCTACAAATGTAGATAATTTTAGTATCGGGGACCCCAAACGGCTTACGCACGCACGCTCTTGCGTTCGTTTGTACCTCCAGCCTTACAAGTGCCGGGGATCCCTTAGCAGCTGCACCCGCGGGGAATACAAAGGAAAGCAGGAGCGTGCGTACGCGATCGTCTGGGGGTCCCCGGCACTAAAACTATGCTAAAACTCTCTATTGGCCTGGTGTGCGACCGATGGCGGCGCTGCGAACGGCGCCTGTATGACGTCAGAGCGGGGATTCGCGCGATTTCGTCTGCTACGTAGGCCCAGCGCGATGTTGAAACCACCGTTGTGGTAAATCAACAAAAAAGCTGTTCAATGGTATCTTGCGTATGGTGGCTACTGACGATGTTCGAACAACCGTGGGTCTGCTTTTAACGTTCATTTAGAACCGCAGCTCTTTGTTTCTTAGAAATGCGGCAGCTGTTCTCCGCGGCGAGTGCTGCGCAATGGTGAAGTACTGCTCTGTGCCTCAGTGTACTTCGTCCGCTCGTGAAAAAAGCTTTCACAACTATCCTAAGAACCCGAAGCTTAAGAAGTGGATAGTCAAGCTGAGAATGGGAAAGCGCCCTACGCCTTCATCGACCGTGTGCAGCAAGCACTTCGCGGACAGTGACTTCTGCTCACCTAAAGCCACTTTACTGCTACCCACTGTACGCGTCACTCTTAGGTAAGCTTGTGACCGTGTTTAGGCGCATCGCCAATACTTAAGCCGTTATTGCACGCAGGCTGTAAGCATAGGTGACTTACACCAGGTGCGGTGCCGTCCCACAACCTGCCGCGAAGGCCCCTAGAGAAGGAGCCGACGACGCGGCCTCCGAATCGCCTGGCAGGAAAGCGCGCCTCGTGAGCTCAGCTGAGCGGCGCAGGTATCTGAGACTACGGCTGCATTTGGATGGTGTGCATACGTATTTTACTTATGAAGGCAAGCGCGCGCCTAGCGGACTGCTGATCGTAAATTCATAAGCGAAAACCTGTCGCCGCTGTTTAGTGCACATTCTCTAAAAGTTTTCATCTGAGGCAGTACAGACACTTTTTTAAAAGCGGAGCTCTTTAAGCTTTTCGTTAGGCTGCGTGGCGTGAAACTCGACCCAGCTTGCCTTTGCCACGTTAATCTCTATGGCTCTGTGCGGCGGTATAATCACGATAACTATTTGTTATATTCTAATACCCATTCGACGGCCCTGTGAGGTGTTAATATGAACTACAACGTAATATCATTCTCACTGAACCAACATTACGGGACAAACTGCGATCATGGGCATCGTCAGGGGGGTGTGCAACAAGGCGGCACTTGCGCATTGTTTGCAGGACGACAGCTGCGACGGTGATGCGATCTCCGTTGACGGCCTCTACCGCGCATTCAACAACGTCGCCTGCGTCGTACACCGCCTCGCCCTCGATGAGGCACCACGACCTTCACAAGCTTTATCTACATACTTGTAGATGATGGGAGAACGGCACGCTTACTGAAATATCGAAGAAGAAAACCCAAACTAATTAGTATCGTACGGCGGAAACAAGATAACGAGTGAGAACACTCACACATAGTTTCACTTTTTACCAGCAATGCGGTCGGTGGCACCGACGCACTCGTCGGCTATCCGGGTGATTTCTTGGCCTTGTCGATTGGGCCGCAACTAAAACACGTTCAAGATTACGCTCGAAAACATTCGTTGCAGGCGTTAGTTGACCGTCGCGAGGCTGTTCGTTCGACAAAGTCCCGCCTGAAGCAGACGATCTGCATACAGTAGCAGCGGCGGCTGCAGCGCGGTTGAGACGGAGTCCCCGCTCTTACGTCACACGCGAGAGGGCGCCACTCCAAGATCTCGAGGCCAATAGAAGCTCTAATGCACCTATGAGCTGTTGTTAACATGCGTGACCCCCAAAAATGCAGCAGTACCGAGGTGCGAGGTCAGCTTTTGTACACCCATGCAGAAGCCAAGAAAGTGGTGATCGTTCGCCAAGGCCGGCTTACAGCATGCCGCTAATAGGTCCCGCCATCAAAACATTCCATTGTGTTGAACGATCCCTGTACCTGCAGACGTAGCCCAAGAAAAGGCTTCACGTGTCGTCAGTTTGAAACCGTGTTGATGGCTCACGTTTTCTCTAGACTTTCTTGACTTCTACTACCGTAAAATGCCGAGCAAGCAACCCCCCCCCCCTTCCCCCCACCACACAGTGAAACAAAAAAATAAGAAACATGTGCAGGGGGCCCTCTTGCTCATGCAGCATTAAGAAATAGTATTTCGATTTCGTGCATCGTTCATTCAGTACTTTTGCAAAGCCAAGATGTATTTCAACAATGTAATCTGAGTGTCGCCTTCTCCAAACCAGAGTCGACGATCTGGCAGAGACCGTAACCGAATTCTGGGTAAGCGTACAAAATGCAAAAAATGTTGCCGGGAACTCGATGTTTCATCTGATGTCTAAGCTGGCGCTCTTTTTGCTGTCACTACCAGTGTCAAACGCTGCTGTTGAACGAGTGTTCAGCCAGGTCTCACTTACTAAAACCGACATTCGAAACAGGATGTCTAACGAGCCTTAGAAGCGCTGCTCCACGTAAAATTTGGTCTAGCTACGAACGCTGGCTGCTGCAAAGATTTCAAACCGGGAAAAGAATTTTTGTCGCGTTTCAACTCCTCCGTTTTGTATGGGCCGAGCAGTGCCTCGGCGCCTCGGCCTAGATGTTCTCTGCCTCGGCCTCCAAATCAAGTGATCATGTCTAAATTGTTCTTTCGCTTCTCCACTTTCATCTCTTTGTCGTATTCTCTATTTCATGAGTTTTGTATATCTCTACTTTTTGTAAATCCTACCTATTTCTACTTCTTGTAAATATGCTTCTATATTTCTTTGTGATTGCATTCATTTGTATGTTATCAAGTGGCATAATCTTTTTTTCTAGATTCTGCAGCCATCGCTCAATCATTGTGGATTGAATAGCAAAAAAAAAAATTACGCGATACAATGGATTCACGCATACATTTGTGACTTTGGCTATTTTGGGCTACTTCAAATTTTCGCTTTGGGCTATGTTTGGGCTACCTCGGAGTCCAATTTGGCGGTTTGAGGCTCGCACCATCTGGTAACCCTGCCGCCACGTCGTATTGCCACCAGAAGCGTAAACTTGCTTGCTCGGACGGGTCGCCTTTCTCTGTCGTCGCGCGCAACGCCTTGTTTGTCTATCGACAGTCGTATCCCGTCCTCGGCATGACAGGGACAGCGATTCCCGACGACGACAGCGACACCGTGCCATGGCCGTTGGCAACCCTGCCAAACGTAGAGCCATCCCTGTCAGACACGGAATCCGAGGAAAACGTCGACGTCGTCGACGTGCCCGAGCGGAGGCCGTCGGGGAAGACATCTTCGTTGACTTTCAAAAGCTGTTCTTGGCGATGTTTACGCCTGGGGCTGTCGATGCCTTTCTGATACAATTCTTCATACCCACTTGAGGTGGTTTTTCATCTACTGGGGCTGGTACTTGTGCCCATCTACACATTCGTGTACAAGAGAAGTAATTGGGCAAAATTCGTTCGATGGCTCAGGCGAACGTGTGTTGAGGAGCGACTGTACGCTGAAGGTTGCGATATCTCGGGTGCTGCGACCACTGTTGTTAAAATAACTCCAGAATAACGCAGAGACCGAGAGGATCTTTGTTGAAAGCAAGTGATGGCTTATCCAGGAGAAAGTGTTGTATCTGGTTAAATAAAGTGTTATCTGAGGTCCTCATCCGTCTGCAGCGTTTTATTCGGGTTGCGACGCGTCATGCCTGTCCGACACCACGGTAACAGCTTTCGATGAAGGCGAAGTGCTAGACGCCCATGTAATGTGCGATGTCAATGCACGTTAAAGAACACCATATGGTCGAAATTTCCGGAACCCTCCACGACGGCGTGCTTCATAATCAGGTCGTGGTTTTAGCACGTAAAACCCCAACCACGCGTCAACATTGAACTAGTTTTTTAAATTGCCATCGCGAAAATCGGCTACGTCAGGGTCGATCTTCGTGCTTCAATACACCGCACAATAAGTTGTCTGATTTGTGCGACTCGAACAAACCTGATTTCGTGAACTTTTGTCCTTTCGTTCCCTCGGCAACGTGTTGCATAATTAGTGACTCCAAAACGGCAGTACGCAATTTTGCGAAAGGTCAGGTCTCGGCTACAGGGAGACACATACATATCCCAGGCAGCACACAACGTCGGGCCCGAAATTGGTTTTACGGGCGGCTGTGCGCGGCCCCACCTCGGGCCAGCGTTGCCGGCAAATAGGGCCGACTTTGCCGCCTTTCAGCCGATGTTGGTCTTTCACCGGCAACATTGGGCCGAGTTACCCGGCCTTCTACCGTCCTCCCGGCGATATCGGCTTAGCCGACTTCTTTCACCGGCAACATTGGGCCCAGTTTGCCGGCGTTTTGCTGTTATGCCACCGATATCGGCTTAGCCGATGGCTTTCGCCGGCAACATTGGGCCGAGTTAGCCGCCAATTTGGCGTACTTTCGCCGACATCGGCCGAGCCGATGGTTTTCACCGGCAACATTGGGCCGAGCATGCCGTCATTCTGCCGTGCTTCAGCTGACATCGGCGGAGCCGATGACTTATCGACGATGTTGGAACTTTCTTGCCTCCCTTCAGACAGTTATACATGCCCTGTTGAGAACGTCCTCCTGCGTCGCGGCGCTCCAAAAGTCCTCGTCACCGACAGAAGTACGGCTTTTACGGCAGAGATAACGCAAACCATCTTGCAATAGAGCCACGCAAGTCACCGACGGGCATCACCCGCAGACGAATGGCCTCACCGATCGGGTAAATGAAACCCTCGCCGACATGCTGGCAATGTACTGTACGTCGAACACATGACATGGGACGCCATAATATCTTCCGCACATAACCTGAAGTTAACACGGCAGTGTAAGAAACGGCGCACATATGACGCCGTTCAATCTAGTTCACGGAAGCCCCTCAACGACGCTGGACGCCGTGTTGCCGGCCGTCAGTGACGAGAATAGCCTGGATGTACCGCTCTACCTTTAGCCCGCCGAAGAAGCCCGGCAGCTCGCCCGCCTAGCATACAATCGTAATTCAATAGATCATTAGGCGCTTGAATATTTGTAGCTTAAGCTGTAGAATACCGCTACATAGATTGCTGTACTAGCACAAATAACAAAGTTCAAATATTGTACCGTGCTAATGCCGCACGTACGACTCGGGGCGCGAAGTATCGCCGACTGAATAGCTTGCATTCTCTTATTCGTTTCTGCTATGACAATGACTAACAACTATCACTAGCACAGTCACTTTTCTACCAAAAAAAGGTGGTCTTTAGAAGAATAACTGACTGAAATTAGGCGGCCACTTCGTTGACCAGTTGTTCAACGCTATCAAAAATGTTGAAACGTTATAACACATACCAATAACTTCATGGGCCAAATTCGAAGTACTTCTGTTTCGTAAATGTTTTTGCCACTGGTCGGCCGAATTCGCTAATGTATCCAGCATCAAAATTCACCCAAACATTCCCGCACGAATGCTTTTAGCGAAAGAAGTTTTATGTGAATACTAATTATGTGCATAAATCGAGCCTGTCATCATATTTATAGCGCTATATCCTTTCAGCCGCTGAATGTGTGCCGCCAGCGCTCATATACTACACGGACAGTTTCCGATCTCTGTGTTTACACATATTTACTCACGCGCGTGTTTGGGTGAAGCGTAACAAGCGCATTTGCTTCAGTGATGTCACATAATTTTACTTTATGAAAATAGTAAAAGCTCAGCAAGGCGTGTTGCTGAGCTAGTTGGTTCATTACTTGAGAAAAATAGGTATGGTGCAAAAAAGACCGGGCGAAGTGAAGACACGTTTTGTCGTTTGAATGTTTACAAATCAACTAGCCCGCTGACCATCTTTAACGAACTGACAAACACGTGTTTGCTACGTGTTTGTCAGTTCGCATTTGCACTTCGTTGCCGTCCATTTTGCGACATACATATGTTTTTCAAGTAAAAATCTCGCTCAACGATTGCTTCCCACGTGCTTTCAGAAACAGTCGCATAAAATTATTATTATGGCACGTGAAATACGATGAAAAATGCGGCTCCAATGTGGTGTACGCCAAGTTTTCATGCAGCGACATGTGGCAACAAGTGATGCATTGAAAATTCCACGAACGCCTTTCTCAAACGGCATGCCCATAGACATGCTGGGGGAATCGCACACCATTGTGGTAGGCTGAGCCGTGCTTTCAAGAAGGGAGAATTCGCATTATTTTTTTTCGTCTTCTTCAACCTCTACCCCACCCCCCCTTCCTTCCTTCCCCTCGTTCACCGTCATTGTCGCGAAACTCTCTTGACCAGGCCGGGTAGGGTAGCCGTCCAGACGGAGGGACAATCGTAGCTGCGGCAGCAGGTTTTTTTCACTCCGACCAGCAGAATTCTTCAAAGAGTGCGGTGTGTGGACATGTGTGGTGGAAAGTCAAAATCGTGCACGAGACGGATACGCGGCAGGATTCCGGCATTGTTTTCGGCAGAGATCACCGCAGCGAGAAACCAGTGGCCCCCTGCTTCCATTTCGAACTCGCTCACCTCATATAAGGCCGCGTGTTCACTGCTGTTACGTGTCATCAGATTTTTGTTCTCTTCTTATCGCGTATTCTCTATTGACCATCGTGTTTTGTGTATATGGTGCGCTTGCATTTTTTGTTCGCTCGTGTTTTTAGCGATCCAACGGGCACACGTGAGTGGTGTTTATGCACGATTCCTTTGTGTTACAATCTTACCTTTAGATTAGGAATGCGTACGTCTCTATCTTGTTTAGATGTAGAGTTCATGGGATCTTGTGGTACCGCTCGCAATGTTTCTCGCGTCGCGTGCAGCAGTTTATCCATCTTTTTGGCCCTTAAGATATCACTGAAAAAAATGCAATTCCCGCTTAAAGGATAACGCTAATTTAATTGCCAGTCATGTGTTGCGAATGCCTACCGTTCCTTGGTGAACTTAATAAACGTGGGGGGGGGGGGGGGTGCTCCTCTGCTCGTAATTAGCTCACGCGTATACACAATCTTCTAGTCTAGTTGCCACTCTTGATCTCGCTTTTTCGGCAAGCCACCTAACATTATCTTTCTTTTCTTCGGGTTCGTCTTTAATCCTACTTTAATGCTGCCTTCGTTTACATCTCCAGAATTTTTTTCGTGATTCGGCACCGTCGTTACTGAAAAGCGCGATATCGTCCGCAAAACGCAAGTAGCTAAGATATTCTTCGTTAATTCTTATTCCTATTTTTGCCCGTTCTAGTTCTTTCAATATTTATAGTGAATGTGCCGCGCATAACGTTGAAGTGATTGTAACTCTTCGCATAGGCGTGCGCACGGTGGGGAAGGGGGGCGGCCGGCCCCCGTAGTCACTTAAGAAGAGGTGGGCGCAAGGTCTGCCCAACGCATTGACTTAATAGGGGGGGGGGGGCGCCGCGATGAACCTTCGCCCCCCCACCCCCTCTGAAGGGGAACCCTGCTCACGCCTATGATTTTGCGCCTGATCCCATTCTCGATTAGGATTGTCCTGCTTTTTTGAGGAATACGGTGGCTGTGGGGTTGTTTTAGATGTTGGCTACGCCATCTACAGATGTTTAGATATTCCTTTATGGCACAATTATTCCGGAACTGCTGGCGTGTGTTCATATCTGTGAATAAATTTGTGTTTATCACCTTGCAAATGTGTTGCTCCTTAATTTCTCAGACGCATGCGCAGTTGGTACAGCAGGTCTTTCATCAATTTAGTTTTGTTTGAGACAATATTGATTTTCGTTCTCGGCCTTGTATGGTTCGACAGAATTGTGGGTCTTAATCGCACACTAAGACATCAGTGGAGCAGTCGTTCTAATTAGGAAGCATTTTTCAAATATGGCACCAATGGCAGTCGATGAATGTCGTTGGGCCGCGAATAGTCTATTTTAGCGCTGCTGACTTACAGTACAGTAACCACAGTAATACCGAACTGCCGTGGTCGGCACGCAGCCATTTTACTTTATAACACATGTATCAGCCTGCCTGATCAGGTTACTTTACGCATCGAGCAACTACCGCCGGTGTCTCCATATAACCTAGCTACGTGCCGACCACGACGGTACAGTACTACATAGTACTACGTACTTAACGCACGGTAAGCCACCACTGCTAAAACATAATAACGGTGGTAAACGGTCACGCCGGCGGCTACCCGACCGTCGTGCGGGGGCCGACACCGCTCCAGCATCGGCTAGCATACATAGGCCCAATGACGGCTTGCCATCATCGCTGAATAACGGCAGCCCGTCTCGGACCGACGCTGGCTAGCCCCGTCGGCCCGAAGCCGGCAAGCCCGCATCGGCCAAAGCGGCTAGCCGACGTCGGCCGATGCGGGTGAATTAGCGCGAGCGTGATTTGCCGACGTGGGGCCAATATTGCTGCCGTCATTTGCCGACGTTGGGCCGAGATCGGTCCAATGGCGGCGTGCTGCTGGGGTAAGGACCAATCATCACCGGCGACTGATCCAAATTCCTGCGTCTTCTGTGGGCCAAAATAAAGTTCTTTCACTAACTGACCGACTCACTCACTCACCGGCGCACTCGTCCCTTCCCGGCAACTATAGAGGATTTTAGTCTGTCCGGTATTCCGGTAAAGCGAAGGCGTAGCGCATTACCGGATAGCATGTGCCGTAGCTGCCGCCCTGCAGGCACGTCAAGTTGCGCCAGCTATGGAGGATAAAAACAACTAACAAACACATAATGTATGACCTCCGAGATTCCGGGATTGTCACTCGCTAAGCCTACATCATTGATATTTGAGTATGGCTCTCGAAAACGGTGCCGAATCGACACGAATACCTTGGTGTCGAAGCTTACGGACGTGAACCTAAAGCAAATAAAAGCATCCGTTCGGAGATAACGAGCGACAGAGCGCGCGACCGCCACTTGATAGATCGAGGTGGACGGCAATCGCTTTCAGCGGCGCGGCCATGTTTACCGGACGTGGGCATGCGCAGTTAACCCGGTATTCCGGTACAGACTAAAATCCTCTAATGTCACCCATACGGGCCATGCAGCAGCTCGGGGATTCGCCAACCGAGAACCCGGGCGCGTTATGCGTATGATCAGAGCGATATCCTGTATTGTGGGAAACTGGTGCCGGTGGTTCCGCATCAGTCGTGTACCTGGCGAATGCGCAAATGACTGGTGCGTATATGTGTTCAAGATGATTTGTTCGAGATCGGGCTGTCTGTTTTATCGATTCGTCATATTCTTCGAGTAAGCGCATCGTCGCCGAAAGCAGAAACCGCCTTATCGGTCGTTTTCTTCCGCCGTCGCATCGCATACACAACACGCGCGTTATCAACCGTGCACCCTGCATTGTAAGTAGTCTTCCACGCAATATTTCGTCGCATTATTCACTCCTTTCAGGCTCCTCATGCACGATGTACAGACTCTTTTACCCCAGTGCTACGAAAAAGGACATCATGCATTCCAGTGGATACCTGCTCACTGTGGCGTAATGGGGAATGAAGAGACTGACGCCGAAGCTAAAAGAGCTTTAAATAATTCCCCGGAATTGTGCATTGCATTTTCGCGAGCAGACACTAATGCTTTACTTCGGCGCGTAATGTGCAACTCCACTTCAGAGCATTGGAACAAACCAGAACGCCGGCACAAGTGACTTCATATATGGGACCCAGAAATGAAGTTCCGTATGCCTCACAAGCTGAAGCGAAACATCACATGCATGATTCACCGCATTCGTCTTGGCGAGGCATTCACAATACGCTATGCCACTTGATCGGCTGCAGTGACACAGGTCCCGGTTGTGGTCATTGTCAGTTACCAGAAACACTTGAATATATATTTGCGCCTGTCCAGCGTACGCACGAGAACGTCAGAAACTGATCTCCTCGATTGGGCAGTATCATATTAACCGATGAGGTTGTGTAGCTCCGTGGCCTGACGTCAGCAGCGCAAGTGTGGTTATAGAAGCAGTCGTAGCTTTCTTACAAGCTACTGGACTGGATTCACGTCTTTAGATTTGCTCCAGTGTAACGGAATTATATTTATCTCCCTACCTTACCTTAGATGTGGATGCGGAGTCGGTGAAGGACGGATCCAACATAAAACAAAACGATGTTTATTAACGTAATAGCAGCAGCAGGGCAAGCATGCTGATGCTGCGCTTCGGAAGGTTAGAGAAACAAATATGCAACCAAGCTTGGTGGCTTGGGTTATATAGCCAGTAGTGGTGACGTAAGCCTCCCACGAAACTGCGTGGCGCTGTCTTTTATCGGAAGCGTGTTGCAGCAAAGAGCTGTGTCACGCCGGGCTAATCAGTGACGAGACGGAGGCTGCGTAGCTCTGTGCGCAGTGGTCGCCACATCCCCCCGCGGAGTGCAGAGCCCTCAGGGTCTGTAGAAATCCGGGAGGCGTAAGGAGTTCCACCAGTTCCGGTGGACGGCACTGCGAACCATGCAGCGGGCGAGGACCACGATGATGTGCGTGGCTCGCGGCAGCGAGCCAAGCAGAGGGATGCGTTGGTGTTGCCGGTGGTGAGGGTGGTCCAAATGCAGTGGTCGACGCAACGCCAACATCGTGCGTTGGACGCATCACAGCTGACTGGCGCGGGAGGGTGGCCCCGCCACATGTGCAGCCGGTTGTTATCGGCTGGGGAACAGTTCGACTGGCCATGGTGCGGGTTCGCCTGCTGCCGCGGGTGCCGGGGGTCGTCTGCCGTCGCGGGCGGTGCCGGGGGCTCGTCTGCCGTCGCGGGCGGTGCCGGGGGTCGTCTGCCGTCGGGCGGTGCCGGGGGCTCGTCTGCCGTCGCGGGCGGTGCCGGGGGGTCTGCCGTCGCGGGCGGTGCCGGGGGCTCGTCTGCCGTCGCGGGCGGTGCCGGGGGCTCGTCTGCCGTCGCGGGCGGTGCCGGGGGTCGTCCGCCGAGCGGGCGGTGCCGGGGGCTCGTCCGCCGAGCGGGCGGTGCCGGGGGTCGTCTGCCGTCGCGGGTGCGGGCACGGCTGCTGCGGGCACGGCTGCTGCGGCGGTGCGGTGCTGCGGCGGGGTGCGGGCACGGCTGCTGCGGGCGGGCACGCTGCTGCGGCGTGTGAGGCATGCTGCGGCGGCGTGCGGCTGCGGTGTGGCTGCGGGCACGGCTGCTGCGGCGGGTGCGGGCACGGTGATGCGGCGGTGCGGGCACGGTTGCTGCGGCGGGTGCGGGCACGGCTGGAGTAGGGGAGTAGTATGTGACGTGGCGCTGCCGGTTGCGGTGGGGCTAGCACGAACCCTCGAAGTTGTCGTATGCCTGCGGCCCAGGAGGAGGCACAACGCGTCGCAGAGCAGGAGGAAGCATAGCTACAGTGAGGCGACTTGTCCTGCTGCGAGACGATGTTACGCAGGGAGAAGCCAGCCTCCATCTTGATAAGCCAGATGGCTGGACATTGCGGCCAGAATTCGGGAAAGTCCGGCGGCAGCAAGATGCAGGAGTGCGCCGTGGTGGGCCGGGGTTTCATCGGTCCGTTCGCAGCGCCATCGTGATAGGCGTGTCAGAGGTCGGTTGACTCGCGCGTGAAGGTCCCGTGGAATCTTCTGGAAGGTCATTCCAAGGTCCGGGTCATGGCGGTGCGGTTTGTTCGATTTCCGGGTCACCAGATTGGATGCGGACGGAGAGTCGGTGAAGGACGGATCCCACATACAAAACGATGTTTATTAACGTAATAGCAGCAGCAGGGCAAGCATGCTGATGCTGCGCTTCGGAAGGTTAGAGAAACAAATATGCAACCAAGCTTGGTGGCTTGGGTTATATAGCCAGTAGTGGTGACGTAAGCCCCACGAAACTGCGTGGCGCGGTCTTTTATCGGAAGCGTGTTGCAGCAAAGAGCTGTGTCACGCCGGGCTAATCGTGACGAGACGGAGGCTGCGTAGCTCTGTGCGCAGTGGTCGCCACACATCCTCATTCATCACTCTTTCGCTTCCTCTCCCCCTCCCTAGTGTAGAGTAGCAGGCCAGAGCAAACTGTAGCTCAGGCCGACTTCTCTGCCTTTCTGTAAATAAATTCTCTCTCTCTTTACCTCACATGGTAGTGGAATAGTGTAATGCCCCGCCACGGTGGTCTAGTGGTTATGGCGCTCGACTGCTGACCCGAAGTCGCGGGTCGAGTCCCGGCCGCGGCGGCTGCATTTTCGATGCAGGCGAAAATGTTTGAGGCCCGTGTACTTAGATTTAGGTGCATGTTAAAGAACCCCAGGCGGTCGAAATTTCCGCAGCCCTCCACTACGGCGTCTCTCATAATCATATCGTTTTTTTTTTTTGGGACGTTAAACCCCAGATATTATTATACTATAGTGTAACCATTAATTGATTTTGCTCGACATTTTCATTTCTTCGATACTGTTGTCAGCAAAACTTTCTTGCAGACTAGTTGGTCGAATTGCAGGCTCGTGCTTGCGCAGCACGTCGGAAATGATTGCTGCAGTTCGCGCACAGTAAAACTGTGACACGTAATCTGCCAGAACGGAAAGTGAATCGTATCTCATTAGCATGCTTACTCTATCGACATCGCCAGTGTCGAGCGGTTGGTCGAGGCCCTCCGCCGTCACATGTCGGTCATCACTGGTAACAAGCGATCGAACAAAAGAAAACGCTTCTTGGCATGTCATGTTTTGCTCCTTTGCTTCCTTTTTTTACGCATCTGCATACATTTGCTGCGTGCGCAGTAAACGAAGTGTTCGAAAATGGGCGTTTTGTTCATTCCCTCACTTGTTCTGTACCTTGCGCTGCTACTTATCTTTAAAAATAACCATCATGTGCCGATCGCCCCAGTTCGCACTCTATCGCGAACCACTCAAAGCTTGAAGATAGCAATACCAGAAATTAAAACAAATGGAATAGATAGGGGGGTGGGGGGTGACTGTGCCAAACGAGGACAACCGCTCGCTTCAGGAATTCTCTGTGTTCATCCTGGGTGTTCATCCTGCTCAGGGAAGTTACGGATCCGCCATACAGGTGGCGTTGGCGATTTCGGCGCCGAAAATTGAGCTTGGTGGCGCGCAGGTCACATATTATAAAGGGACGCTCAATCAGTCGATTTCGACTGAATTCGCACCACGCCTGCCGCATGGATTTGGTGCCGGAAGGACTCGCCCAGACAGTTCGCCTTGCTCTCGCCGTCAAGCTTACGCCCCCCGTTTGTCTACCGACCGACCGCCATTCCTGGCCACTACTTCGACATGGAGAAGACAAATGGCAAGGGCACGTGACCAAGCGACGACTGGAGCAATTACAGCCAGCTACGGTACCCGAGGACGTCGACATGTCGGAATGGACGCCTACGTGGACAACAGGCCTCGATTGCTTTTCTTTGCATTGCCCTGTTGATCGCCCTAGCTGCGCTAGCCGATGCCATGATCTCGAAGCACTTCGTTACCGATTGGGACTGGGTTTTCTTCGACTGGGCGCTGTTTGTTGTGCCCATCGGTGCGCTTCTGTACCAGATGTACCAGTGCTTGATGGTCATCGCCCAGGTCATACAACGTTAGTTGAGCTACTATTCTCCACGTGCCCCGAAAATCGCGCCCTCCGGATGCTTCGGCCACTGTTTAAAAAGCTCAAGACGACCGCAGAGACGCGAGAAGAATTGTAAATCGCGTGGTGCCTTATCCGTGACGAAGGTTGTATCTGGTAAATAAAGTGGCTTATCTGACCTCTGCTTCCGTCCGCGCGCTGCGCTCTAGTTGTGACAGCGGCATGCCTGTCCGTCGCGTTGGCGTCTAATTGAGTCATAAGGTTTTCGATCGGCCGCCACGGTGGTACAGTGGCTACGGTGCTCGGCTGCTGACCCGAAAGTCGCGGTTTCTATCCCGGTCGCGGCGGTCCCATTTGGATGGATGTGAAAGGCTAGAGGACCGTGTGCTTGGATTTGGGTGCAGGGTAAAGAAACCGCAGGTGGTCGAAATTCCCGGAACCTTTCACTACGGCGTGCCTCATCATCATATCATGGTTATGGCGCGTAAAACCCGAGATATTGTTTTTTCAATTGCCATTACGAAGATCGACTAGGTTGGCGTCGATTTCTTTTGGTGGCAACTTGAACAGACGTAGTTTCGTAAACTTTCCGTTTTATTTACTCGTGAAGAGCACGAGAAAATTCAACGTCCAGAGCAAGCGATGCCGCCGCCGAAATATGAGCATTTGAAAGCTTCGGGAACGTGATAGTTTACAGTTAAGACATATTTACATATCCGGTTTGCGTAACTGTCCTGTGGAAAACTTCGGTGAGGCAGTAAGCCGGCGTTCATGAAAAGTTTCGTGGCACTCACCTATGTAGCTACAGGCGGGCAGTCGCATAGGAAACACTGCGTGTAAATGGAGGGATCTAAACGTGGGATTTCTTTTATTTATTTTTATTTTACTCTGCATAGTAGAAAATATAGGATAAGGGGGGCAAGAGGGGGAGGGGTCGTAATTTTCTTGCAGCAGGTCTTTCTTGCTTTTTACGTTGTAAACATGAAAATGCACGGAATTTCAAATCACTTGTCACACATGGCTGGCCACCGTGTGTGAAGGCGTGTTTAGCGCAGAAACATTTCAGTCACGGATACCAGAAGCGACTCGCACGAGCGCTAACATTCAACAGTGTATTACTGGAAGCCGGATCGCAATTTATAAGCAATGGAACAACTCAGACATGCGCAAAGATATCATGTTTTTATTTGTTATTTTTTTTTTCGTTCAAGAACATTCACCTTTACCGAAAGCTGAAATGAAAGGACTGTAATGACGAAAGCATCTGCTTCTTCGCCTTGTTTGCGTGATGCCTGTTTAGAACTTCTGTGCGTCGCAAGGTTGCTGCAGTGTTGTGAACTCGAAGCGGTTGAATGTGAACATTATACTGTTTCTAACTGTTTACGTTGTTGCATCTCAGGTGGGGCGACACACCAGAGAGAAGAATATTAAACAGTACGCATTAGCCTTCCTGCGCTTTAGCAATGTACTACAAGATGCCTAACGAACACCCATGTGATGACGATAGTGGTTTGAGGATAGGTAAGACGCCAATTCCTGGCATCAACGGGCGATTAAAAAGTAATAAGATACGGATGAGAAGTACAAGAAGGATAAGCCGCTGTTTTTTCATAGATGAAAAATTGACACATCCCACGCCTTGTGGGAATCGGTTCATGCGAAGCAGTCAGCGTAGTTGGCTATGCTGCATATTGGCTTTCATCCAAGCGGTACGATATGCATCGACGTGTTTTGTAAGCGTAGTAGTTGCGTGCACATCGTGGATTTACCACGCACGTCGACTACACTGGCGTTTAAAGGGTAACTTATGGATTGACGTAATGTCAGCACTCACTTTCTAGCACAGACGTTAGTATTGTCGAAACGAAGTGTACTTTACGATGCGATGATGTGAATATCACACGTAACTCTCGTTAGCGTATTGCTCCGGGGTCGAGCAACGCTTGAATTTAGCTTCCTGATCGTATGAATACAAGGGTAATGTTTATTAAGCGGAGCCAACGCTGGAACCACAATTGCCGTTAATCCGGCATGGTGATTGTATCATAGGAGAAAATGTGTAATCTTTATTCCTTTGTTCTAAAATTAGATAGCCAGCATTGCAAGCACAATTGACGTTGCGCCGACATTACGCCTGCATAGGGTCTTTTCCAAAGCAGTTTTAAAACGTGGCGTGGCTCTGGTAGAAAACCTGACTGCCACACAGAATGCTTGGGTTCGATTACCGCTGGGACCTTGATTTTTATTCTTTGCATTCGTCGGTCAGCGCTGCCGATGTAGCGCGGCCGATTCCTGGGTAGATATAAACTGTCAGTCACCTGTGGCTCATACCCGCTTATACCGTGGCCCGTGGTATACGGGTATGTGCCACACGAGGAAAGGGTTTGACGTCGTACGCGACGGGATTTTCTCGTTATTCATGTCAGAGCCGACAGTCATATTCGTCAAACTCTCTTATCCTCCCATGCCAATTTGTTCTACACCAAGCTGGAGAGGCGATCACGAGAGCAGCCAGATGTAGGCGGCTAGATGATAGACAGGTAGATAGAAACGCTCACAGTGCCGGGGGTTCGCTATTAAAAAAAAAAAAATCGGCGCGTACAGTACGGTCCACTGTTAAAGAGAACACTCGAATGAGCAACCTTCATTTTGTTGGCCCCCTAGCGGCTAGTGGATGCGGGAAGATTGCTCGTGCACGTTATCTATCATAAGGGCTCGGTACTGTCAACCACCAGTAGTTTTATGCAAATCTAAGCCACTAGGCTTTTGCAGGAGAGCGTACTTCACAAATCCTACTTTCGAGAACAGGGAGGCAGGGGGTTTAAATATAGGAGCGAGATAAGGTTTGATGAATTTCCAGCGCTTGAGCGAAATAGGAAAAAAAAGTATGCATTGCATATTTTTGCGTACTTCCAGTAAAAAACGACGGTTTTTTACTGACTATTCCCTTACAAAATAGATTTCGCTGATAAGTGCGACTGCGAATGTATTTCGCACGAAAGCACACGCTGCCAGCCATCTCATTTTCGGCTCGATTCTACTCGATAAACCGCTTGTCCTTGGCTTGTCTCGTGCATGCAAACGCCACGTGCGGTTCGCGCCGCATACGTCGTGTCGAAGGCGCTCCTTTGTTCCCCCACGGCCGGTCTGGAGGCGCGCGCTCGGAGCGCCTCCAGACCGGCCGTAGTTGCGCACGTGTCCGCGTACCCCGCGTGTCTTTTCGGTTTGGGCTCAGTTGGGATTCCGCTAATGCACCTGTGGCAAGGAAATCCATTCTCCGAACGCAGACGGTGTGTAGAAGAAATGTGGCCGTGCAAGGATCTTTCATTTTGCTCGAACAGTTCGGGCCATTGAACCGTGATTCCTGGAACTTGCACTGGTACCTTGATTAAGGTGAACAGCGTAGCTTCCTGGCACGGTGACAACGAAAACGACAAGCGTTTACTTTTAACTGTCCCTTTTTTTTTTAGAATCTTGTCCCCCTGCCCCAGTCACGTCGTTTTCATTCAAGTATGCAGAACCGAGTAACTTAAGCTTTTGAATATAATAGGGTTGATTGAAGCACACTTATTACGAAACCGATGCCGTCACTAGAATAGATAGAGTGGTTTTGAGCGCCTCCCTGCTTTCATAGAGTTACTGTATATGCTACCTAAAGGTAGCATATACAGTAAACTCTACTCTTTCAGCTCTTCCAGCGCTTCCTGGAGGCTTTTTTAGCTTATCACCTCGCAGAGTCGCAAAGACACCTTGGTGAAACAGTGGGGATCGCATCACCCGCTAACATGACGGGGGGATTGGCGGAGGGGAGACATGTGCGTCCCGTTCGCGTCTTGTCTGCTAAAAGGTGCATGGCTAATGTACTTAAGCGTGCGTCGCTTTGTAAACTTCTATAAAGATCACGGCGGCAGATGCCGGCTGCGCGCATGAGGAGGTCGGAGAGGAGGCAGATGTCGTGAAAAATCTAGCGTCCTTAGCTGTCGGGAGGCACTGCTAATCGAACACAGCACCAGTCGTCTTTGCGTCGGCCAGCTCGTGGGCTCCTCGCTGACAGCTATATACCGCAAGCAACAGAAAAGAAAAAAATGTCGGCGGGTCACGGCGAATACTCCGAAGAAGCCGCGCTTCTGCGTCCCAGCTCCGTGGCACCGGTCCACGCCTTTCGTGGCAACAACCGCGTGCTCACCGTAATGCCGCGGTCATCCAACGAGCCCGAGCAGTTACCCGAAGGAGAGCGGTGCCTGGACGTCCGCCATCTCTTGTACTCCACCATGGTCGCGGTGCTGGTTGTTCTACTGCTGATCGACGTGGGGCTGCCGCTGTACTTCGTCGGGAAAGGTGCCAAGTGGTGGAAGATCTTCCTACCGATGATGTGTACGGCGACTGTCATTGCGCTCGTACTGACGGCCGTTCGTTGCTGTGGCACTCTGCAAGCGAGCACGGCATGGCTTCGCTTCTGCCTAAAAGCTGCAGGACGTTGCGACTTCTGTGTGCGGTTACTTGTGCGAATATTGGTATTGATGTCATTTCAGATGCTGATCGTACTTGTTGTACATCTACGTTCGTACACGCAATCAGTCGCACTCTCGTCCGCGAAATAATGCTTATATCAGCAACGATTGCATCTCTCTTACTTTTGGAACTAGGTTTACCTCAGCGGTCTGCCTGCTCAACCCTTTTGGGTGACGAGGTGAAGCCGTTATTATTTTTTTTTATCGCAGGAAACAGCTGTTGATACCCCAAAAAGTGTCATAGCTCTGCAAGACGCGGACGAGAAAGACCACACTGCTCGAGCGCTGTGTCTTTCTCGTTCGTGTGTGGTGCGCTATGCATTGATGCATTATAACCATGCGCTGCAGCTTGCCCAAAAATTCACTTTGTTGATACCCGCCGCGGTTATCGTGCTTGACTGCTGACCTAAAAGTAGCGGTATCGATTCCGTACACGTCGGCCTCATTTCGATGGAGGCAAATGCTAGAGATTCGTGTGCTTATATTTAGGTGCACGTTAAAGAACCTCAGGTTTTCGAAATTTTCGGAGCCCTCCACACAGGGGCGTAGCCAGAATTTTTTTCGGGGGGGGGGGGGGGTTCAACCATACTTTGTGTATGTTCGTGCGTGCAATTGTATGTGTGCGTACCTATATACGCAAGCAAAATTGAAAAATTTTGGGGGGGGGGTTTGAACCCCCCCAACCCCCCCCCCCCTGGCTACGCCCCTGCCTCCACAACTTGCGTCTCTCATAATCATATCGCGGTTTTGCGGCGTAAAACCACAACATTAATTATTAACTACTGTTGATGATATGCAGTGAACGATACGTGATCGCCATCCTGCTGTCGTTGGCCTTGTCAACTGAATGTCATTCGACGGTGCAACAGGCTATGCCAGCTTTTCAAAACTCGACAGCTGCGATTTCAGCCAAAATTTGAGACCTGAAGGATCGCCGTTTGGTTTTTAACGTCTGCTTGGGGAGTAGCGACGTAGTGTTATAGCTACGACGTCACAAACACAGGGTGGTCCGCATTCGAAAGCATGACTCAGGAACTTGCTGAAAATCTTTCAAAACCGCTTTAGTGACAACAAAATGAACTTGCAGTCGTATATAGTTTGGCGCAGATCATCTGAGTACCAAGCAGCACTATACCGAAAAGTTTATTGCGACTCGGTGAACAACGAAAAATCTCCGGAGTTGCCCTTTAAAGGGACACTAAAGGGAAATGTTTAGTCGACCTTGATGTTGAAATAGCGTTCCAGAAACCTCGAAGTGCTTGTTTCGTGCCAAGTAAATGCTTATTTTGAATGAAAACCACGTTTTAGTTGTGCGCACAACGTTAGCGCACTTCAAATCGCGTGCCTGAAAAGGCCTCCTGTCGTAGTATTTGCCTTGCCCAACGTTGCCCGCCTTTACTGCCCGGCAGCCGACGCTGTGGTTTCTGCTCTGAAGGGCACATTACACAACATCACATAGAGAGTGCATTTTGTCGAACTTTCCGTAGAGCGACTTTCATGAGCGTACAAGGCACACGCAGCAGTACGCGATAACGAAACTATACCACTGAGACGCGAGCGGAGCGCAGCCCAGCCCTGCGAAAACGAAACTTTTGCACAACCAGCGCCGTTCTACACTGTGACGTCAAGTTTTTTCCATGAATCAACAGAAACGCACGGGCAGCATTTTATTACGCCTTGCAATGCTCGGAATGTTCTTTTTTTTTATCATAAGTACTTGAATACTAGTGATAAGATGTACTCGGGACTCTTGACGTCATCGGCCTCGTTCCAAAACGCCCCACTGGTGGCGCATATAGTGTCTTACATTTACCTTAATTTATCTGTTACTAGAGCAGTGCTTTCGATAATATCGACGTTTTAGACGTTCTCAAACTCTGACATCAATTTTTATGTGCCTTTAGTGTCCCTTTAGGCGCGAGTGGCTCGCGTCTCCGGAGTGCTCGCACCTCGACTGATTGAGCATAAAAATTATGCTGGGATTTTACGCGCCAAAACCACGATATGTGGTTTTTGCATCTCGCCCCCATCGAAATGCGGCCGCCGAGGCCGGCAATCGAACCCGCACCCTCGAGCAGCACGGCACACCCTTGCTTTCTCGCTATATCACTGTGGAAAATCGCATAAATCCATACAAAGTAGTGAGATAGAGAAAGAGGCGAGAAATTATGGTCGCCACGCACAAGTGGTGCCAAGCCTGAGCAAGAGCGGAGCTGGATGTCGTTCCTTGTTTCTCTTTATTTATTTGCTTCTTTCTTCCCTTTCTTTATCTTTCTCTCTGTTTCTTTTATCTATTTATTGTAGTTGTTTCTATTTCTTTGTCTCTCGCTCTTTGTTTCTCTTTATTTCTCTATTTCTCTCTTTGTCTTTTTTTTTGTCTGTTTCTTCTCTTCCTTTCTATGTCTTTCTCTGTCTCTTTCTCTCTTTTTACTTATTTATTTCCTTTATTTCTCTCTATTTTTCTTCTTCTTTCTAACGCTTTCTTTCTCTCTCTCTTCCTTGACGTGTTTCACGTGCTCCACTTCGCCGAGCGGAGTTTTCGTGCGCACCTGCTGTATTCCGTAGTAGGGCTTGTCGAATTCTTTTGGCGCATGCCCACCTGTCGGGGGGGGGGGTCAAGATTTTAAACTTTTCGAGGTGAACTTGCAGCGCGCACAACAGGCGCAGACACACTGAAATGGTCAAACGAGTGCTCGTTTGCCCACTCCACTGCGCCTTTATCCTTTTAGTGCACTGCCATTCCACCATGAACTTGCCCAGCTTTGGGGCTATCCTGTAAAGAGGTGGCATCTTCAGAAAAACTGCGCAGCAGGACGAGACACCAAGAAAGAAATGAGAGGTGGCTTGCGGCACCTGCTCCTCCTGACGAAACACATTCACCAAAACAGGTCCCCACTCGGTTCGATGGAAGGCGCCGTGCTGGGAAATGCAATGCGCCACTGTAGCATTCGTGTAAATGCGACATTAGTCGAGTCGGCTTCTCCGGCCGTGTTGTGTTCCCGATGAAGGGGGGGGGGCGGAAAAAAATGGTCGTTCGACTCTTTCGTGGCATTCCGCATCTTTTTGCAGAGATTATCGTCTTTCCACACCTGTTGTCTCTCGTGAAAAAAAAAAAAAACGTAGCGCCAGCTGCTTTTTAAGTGATTCTTGAAGTGGAAAAACGGCAGCTGTCATACCACATATCCCGTTCCAAGCTTCACCCCCTCCTTCCCCACTTCCCGCAGACGCCTACAAAGGTATTGCATTTCTCAGCCCCTCTCGGTCCGCAGTGAGCATTGTATGATATGCCTTGGCTTAGCAGCGTCTCCGGAAAGTAGCGCGTAGGTACACAACGCCTGCGTGCATTTCGACAGCAGTGCCAGCCGATCGAGGAGCCATACTCGTTGCAGCGACTTTACACAGTGCTTCCGGCATTTACTTGCACGGCTTCAACTTCAGCGCCATTCTAGCCAGTGCACTCGCTCGCTCTTTAGCCTAGACGCCGCTCTGACTACCGTTGGAACTGCCGTACGTACATACCTCATCGCAAAATGAGGATGAGCGACGCATTCCCGGGAGATGAAGCTCTTCCCTTCGAAAGCCGCCTACTACGTCCGGATGCAGCGGAGGCCATTGCTGAGATCCGCGAGATTCTAATACGCGAACTCGCCAACGTCAATTCGGGACGGCATTACGCAACCAGAACACCAACGTCCAGACGACGGTCCCGACGACGTGCTCGAGACGCCGTGTCCAACTGCGAACGCTGGCAGCTCGACGTCATACCGGAACAAATGGTCACCAGCTTACCGGTGCTGCTTGCCGACGCCCTGCCACAGCCGTGGTGCCTATCGTCGATGGTTCAGCGGATGCCAGGCAGGTTGGCGCCATTAGACCACGGCCTACAACTCCGGGCTCACCGTGGCAGTTTTCTGAAGACGTCGACAACGAGCCTGGGTATGTCGCCAACGCTTCTATGTCGCCCTACTTCGCCATAGGCTTCTACGCCATGGTTGGCCTCCT
This sequence comes from Rhipicephalus sanguineus, assembly GCF_013339695.2. Taxonomy (NCBI): domain Eukaryota; kingdom Metazoa; phylum Arthropoda; class Arachnida; order Ixodida; family Ixodidae; genus Rhipicephalus; species Rhipicephalus sanguineus. The sequence continues at coordinate 39,292,888 of NC_051179.1, read as the reverse complement.
GCTGTTCTTCATCACAGTCGGAAGTGTAGCCGTGTACCTTTTAATCGCCGGTAGAGAGAAGAAAATGGGATGACTGAACTGCTTCAACAACGGTGCGGGGGCCGAGTGCCAATGTTATATGTAATGTGTGTCTCTGTGCTGTACGAAACCTTCCTGTAACGAAAGATGTGCTTGTATACCTCTTTTATTGCTGCTGCCGTCGTCAGTGTCTTGAGCAGCGCATGGAAAATATAAGTGTGCATAATAAATTAACTATGTGTAAAAAGGGCGGTCATTTCTTCTCATTTCGGTTGTTATCACCTGACAGAAATGTCAGCATTTCGGGTTGCTGCATGCTGGGATGCGCTTGACTGTGGGGACTTCTACCAGCATAGACAACGAGAGATAGAAAGGAATTGCGATAGACAACTGGCCGCTGTTGGGGGTCTCAAGTGACGAGCAGAAAGTCGTCAGTTGAAGAAAAAACAACGACACCGACTACGCCAACGTTCTTATTAAATGTGTGTGTAGGAGGGTCTGGAATAATGTGTGGTGCCTGCTACTCCTGTTCTCTTGGGCTAATAGGGCTTAGCAAGCACAGAGATCGGGCCAATTGGTACCGATCCGTAGCTTTTGTAAGCGCCATAGCTTTTGTAAGCGGACGAAGAACACAGGACCTGTGTTCATCGTCCGTGATACGTACCTTTCGCGCTTACAGAATAACATGGCTTAGCCAAGTTGGTCATGCTTCGAAAAAACGAAAGGACAAGAGGGACGCAGTTCATAGAGAAATAATCGCGGGATCTAGGAAGTGACACGAACAGCAAGCTTACGTTTGTTTTGTACACCCAGGTTCAAGCTACAGCTTATTATACCCCTGTCACACGGCACATGTAATGTCATTCGCAGCGAATGTCATTAGGCATTAATGCCATTTTTGTTGCTGCTACACGGGCATAGCGAATGACATTCACACCTAATGGCATTCGCCCGTTGAATGAGTTCACCGAACTCATTCAGGCGCGACATGTGTACTCTCGTCAACAGGCGCTTGGCAAAAGATTGCGACATCGATATCTTAAAGCATGTTAAAACAATATGTAAACGATGTTAGCGTTCTTGTTAGAGGTTGTTGTTAACTTTTCGGTAACTTTTTTACGTACGACGCGATGTTGGAAGCACTTTGTGCAGCTATACTCTCTTTCCCATACTCCGACTTGACGCTAGCGCCACCTCCTGTCAGCCATGTGGCCATGTTTACAAACGCTCACTGTTGCTTTGGTGAAGCGACGCCTCGGTAGCCGTAGCGATAGTTGCACGCCATGAATGCGAACCCCGGAAGCAAGAAAAAAAAAATATGTAAATTAAAAGCACAATTTGTAACTTTTTGTTTTCACAGCCGCCTGCCAATAAACATTGACATCAATTGCGAATGTCATTTCATATGGCCGTGTAGACCCGGAACGCAAGATCGCAATGACATTCGATTTGAATGTCATTCGCAGCGAATGACACTACATGCGCCGTGTGACAGGGGTATTACTCTCTGTGACAACACTCAGTCTTAGTACTGACACGATTTTAAAGGGACACTAAAGAGAAACAATGAATTGGTTTATATTGATAAAGTGTGCTCGGAAAACTCTTGTGTAGTTTCTTTCACCACCATAGGTTTATTATTAGAGGAGAAAACCAAGTTCAAAGTTTCATTTTTAAATTTCGCGCCGAACTTTGTAATTCGTGACGTAAAAGACTTCAAAGAGCATTTAACGTATTCACTACGTTAATACGAAATTTCCACAACGTTTTATTATCCACAACGTTAATTTCCACAACGTTATTTATTCAACGTATTCAATACGAAATTTCCACAAACTCGTTATGTCATGTCTCTGGCCCCCTCAGAGGACAATGTACTTCGATTTAACCGATTTAACCGATTTAACTACGTAGGCCCAAGCAGGCGCCGTCAAAAATACGTGACGTCACGGCAAATGGTGCGGGAATTCCAAGATGTCGTCGCCACCTGTATTTGCTTTTTGCGCGTTTTCTCGCTTATTAAGCGTCTTCGCGCAGAAAGCGTGGTGTTTTGGGTATCGTGGAAGACTACTTTACTAATGCGAGAAATATCGTTTTGCTCTTTAGTGTCCCTTTAAGGCATCGCAAAAGGGACAGTTTTCGTTTCCTTGGCATGCCATGTGAACGCTCTGCACACACCGGAGTCAGACAACACGTACAAAATATTTTAGTTTGATTTTAAAGTTTTCGTCGCCGAGCGTCTGCAAGTCAACCCCACCGCAGTAGAGAGTATACCATGACGAGTCGAGACATCTCGCTGGGTTTGCGAACTCTGCGTCCTGGACGCAGCCGAAATTGCTGTCGGAAATTACATGCGACGCGTACAACTGACGGCAGACTACAGAGCGCTGCTAGAACCTCAAGAGTTGATGTTCCCACGTGACGTAGACCTACGTCACGCTGCTTACACTTCACTGTGATACCGCCCTCTCGATAACGAAACCGGAAGGGCCATTTTGAGAAAGTGGTATTGAAAATATATTCAGTGCGTACCGAGGCATGGCGATACCCTTTTTAGCGTTATAATCAGCAGTGCTTTTATTTAGATCAACAGTACGAAAGCTTGTGAAATACGGCTCAGTATCCAGAAGTTCAGGGTAGGTGGTAAACTTTATTCGGATCCAGAAGAATCTTCACCACGTTTTTATAGGGGAAAGACTGCGGGCCGCTCTCATGTCGGGCAGGGAGGCCAAGCCTCACCAGAGATGAAAAAAAGAAGAAAAAAAAAACTTTAAACAGAGAAAGTCGCTGACGCAAACGTTTCGGCTTTGAATTGTTTGTCCTCTATGAGAGTTTGACCAACGTTTTTTTTTTTTAGGTTTATCTGGAGTAAAGTGACACGCGTGCTCAGCGCTCCCAAAAAGGAGAGGGGGGCAATTCGCAGCCCCCCCCCCCGCTCTCGTTGGTCGAGACGAAAAGCAACATGCTTCACAATGGATAAACATAAAATGAAAATGAAATGATCACTTGCTTCTCGCAATGGCCTGCCTTTGGTCATTGGCCTTCCTGAGGTATAGATGGGGACCAAACAGTTCTTGGAATTCAATATCAGGGACCTGCGGCCTTCTCAGAAACCTGCGTGGTCATAACTGAGTAAACGTATGGGCAGGCTCTTCTCCCCCTACCCCCTCTCCTAGGTGATAAGGAGGCGGGGGGGGGGGCTGACGACTTCCTTCATGCGCACGCTTATGAGTGTATTAATAGTGACTTTCGAAAACAGAGTCGAGTACATTTTTAATAGTTTTGCCACACCTGTGCCGCTTTACCACACCTGTGGAGTGATCTTCAGCAGGGGACTCGTCCCCCGCACGCCTAATGACGGGAAATTAGCGGGAAGGGGTCAGGATGCTGTGACACCTGCGTCGCGTACGTGAGGCGTCGGTCGCGTCTTGTCCGCTAGCAGGTGCGTGGCTAGTGTACCTAAACGTGCGTGGCTTTGTAAATCTGTTAGGAAGAATATGCCGCCAGGCGCCGGCTTCGCTTGAGAGGGGGTCGGGAGAGGAGGCATATGCCGTGAAAAATATAGGGACTTTAGCTGTCGGGCGACACTGCGAATCGAACACAGCACCAGTCGTCTTCCATCTGCCAGCTTGTCGACCCCTCGCTGACAGCTACCGCAAGCAAGAGAAACGAAAGATGGCGGCGGGTCCGGCGATTGCTCCGAAGAAGCCGCGATTCTGCGTCCCAGCTCCGTGGAACAGGTCCCGCCTTTCGTGGCAACAACCGCGTGCTTATCGTAATGCCGCGGCCACCAACGAACCGGAGCAGTTACCCGAAGGAGAACGGTGGCGGGACGTGCGCCATTTTTTCTACGCCGCCATGGCCGCGGCGCTGTTCATTCTACTGCTGACCGACGTGGTGCTGCCGCTGTTCTTCGTCGACAAATGTGCCAAGTGGTGGAGGATCTTCCAACCGGTTGTCTACGGTGGCTCTCATTGCGCTCGTGCTTACGCCGCTTGCTGCTGTGAAATTCTGCAAGCGAGCACGACGTGGCTACACTTGTTTGTAAAGGACTGCAGGGACGTTGCGACTTCTGCAGTGGATTGGTGTTGACGCTACTTTAAAATTATCATGGTCCTTGTTGCCCATCTGTGTTTGTACAGGAAGTCACGTGCACTGTCGTCCGAGAAGTAAATGTTGATATAAGTAGCAATCGTTTCTCTCTCACTTTTGTAAGTATGTTTACCACAGCGTAACTGTTGTGTTTACCCAAGAGGACAGCCTGCTCATCCTCTTGGGTGACGACTAGATGAAGCCGCGTTTTTCTTTATCGCAGCAAACAACTGTCGATACCCCGAAACGTATCATAGCGCCACCAGACACGGACGAGAACGACACAAACGGTACGAGCGCTGCGTCTTTGTCGTCCGTGTGTGCATAGGCGTGCGCTCGAGGCGAGCAGGGGGGGGGGGGGGGCAAGTTTTTTCCAAGCCTTATGTCATGTGGGACCTGTCCGGTTGTTTAAATTTTAAAGTGCAAGGTTATGGCCATGCACGTTTTTTGACGATGATGGAGGCGGAGTACGTACACTGTTGTTTCATTCCAAGAGCTGTTTGCTTCCCACTGTTATCCCCGGAAATCCGGGTGCCAAAGGCAGGCCGTTGTGGGAAGCACGTCATCGCTTCATTTGCATTGTTACATCCACTCCGAAGCTTGCTTGCTTTCAATCAGTCAATCAAAAAACTTTATTATTCACATGAAGTTGATGGTTGGCCTCCTGCTGTTCTTCATTACACTCATTTAATCGCCGATAGAGAGAAGAAAATGGGATGACTGAACTGTTTCAACAACGGTGCGGGGCCCGAGTGCCACTGTTATATATAATGTTGTGTCTCTGTGCTACTATACGAACCTTCCTGTAACGAAAGATGTGCTTGTATACCTCTTTTATTGCTGCTGCCGTCGTCAGTGTCTTGAGCAGCGCATGGAAAATATAATGTGCATAATAAATTAAATGTGTAAAAAAGGGCGGGCAATTTCTTCTCATTTTGGTGGTTATCACCTGACAGAAATGACAGCATTTCGGGTTGCTGCATGCTGGGATGCGCTTGACTGTGTGGGACTTCTACGGCATAGACAACGAGAGATAGACAGCTGGCCGCTGTTGGGGGTCTCAAGTGACGAGCAGAAAGACGTCAGTTGAAGAAAAAGCAACGACACGACTACGCCAACGTTCATTCTTATTAAATGTGTGTGTAGGAGGGTCTGGAATATGTGTGTTGCCTGCTACAACCTGTTCCTTGGCTAATAGGGCTTAGCAGCACAGAGATCGGGCCAATTGGTACCGATCCGTAGCTTTTGTAAGCGCCATAGCTTCTGTAAGCGGACGAAGAACACAGGACCTGTGTTCATCGTCCGTGATACGTGTCTTTCGTGCTTACAGAATAACATGGCTTAGCCAAGTTGGTCATGCTTCGTAAACTCGAAATGACAAAGGGACGCAGTTCATAGAGAAATAATCACGGGATCTAGGAAGTGACACGAACAGCAAGTTTACATTTGTTTTTGTACACACAGGTTCAATTAAGCTACAGCTTATTACTCTTCGTGACCACACTCAGCCTTAGTGCTGACACGATTTTAAAGAGACACTAAGAGAAACAATGAATTGGTATATATTGATAAAGTGTGCTCGAGAACTCTTCTGTAGTTTATTTCACCACCATAGGTTATTATTAGAGGAGAAAACTAAGTTCAAAGTTTCATTTTTAAATTTCGCGCCGAACTTTGTAATTCGTGGCGTGAAAGACTTCAAAGAGCACTTAACATATTCAATACGTTAATACGAAATTTCCACAACGTTTTATTATTGCACAACGTTATTTCCACAACGTTTATTTATTCAACGTATTCAATATGAAATTTCCACAAACTCGTTATGTCATGTCTCTGGCCCCCTCAGAGGACAATGTACTTCGATTTAACCGATTAGGAACTACGTAGGCCCAAGCAGGCGCCGTCAAAAATACGTGACGTCACGGCAAATGGTGCGTGTATTTCTTTTTCGCGCGTTTTCTCGCTTATTAAGCGTCTTCTCGCAGCAAGCGTGGTGTTTTTGGTATCGTGGAAGACTACTTTACTAATGCGACAAATATCGTTTTGCTCTTTAGTGTCCCTTTAAGGCATCGCAAAAGGGAGTTTTCGTTTCCTTGGCATGCCATGTGAACGCTCTGCACACACCAGGGGCGTAGCCAAGGGGGGAAGGGTTGGGGGGGTTCAAACCCCCGCCGAAATTTTTCAGTTTTGCTTGCGTATATAGGCACGCACACATACAAACGCACGCACGAACATACATAAAGTGTGGTTGAACCTCCCCCCCCCCCCCCCCCCCCCCCCGAAAAAATTTCTGGCTACGGCCCTGGCACACACCGGAGTCAGACAACACGTATAAAATATTTTAGTTTGATTTTAAAGTTTTCGTCGCCGAGCATCTGCAAGTGAACCCCACCGCAGTAGAGAGTATACCATGACGAGTCGAGACATCTCGCTGGGTTTGCGAACTCTGCGTCCTGGACGCAGCCGAAATTGCTGTCGGAGGCGCTGGACAGCAATTCGCTCCTCGTTGTTTTACATGCGACGCGTACAACTGACGGCAGACTACAGAGCGCTGCTAGAACCTCAAGAGTTAATGTTCCCACGTGACGTAGACCTACGTCACGCTGTTTACACTTCACTGTGATACCGCCCTCTCGATAACGAAACCGGAAGGGCCATTTTGAGAAAGCGTTATTAAAAATATATTCAGTGCGTACCGAGGCATTGCGATACCTTTTTAACGTTATAATCACCAGTGCTTTTATTTAGATCAACAGTACGAAAGCTTGTGAAATACGGGTCAGTATCCAGAAGTTCAGGGTATGTGGTAAACTTTATTCGGATCCAGAAGAATATTCCCCACGTTTTTATAGGGGAAAGACTGCGGGCCGCTCTCATGTCGGGCAGGGAGGCCAAGCCTCACCAGAGATGAAAAAAAGAAGAAAAAAATAAACTTTAAACAGAGAAAGTCGCTGACGCAAACGTTTCGGCTTTGAATTGTTTGTCCTCTATGAGAGTTTGACCAGCGTTTTTTTTTTTCGATTTATCTGGAGTAAAGTGACACGCGTGCGCAGGGCTCCCAAAAGGAGAGGGGGGGGGGCAATTTGCAGCCCCCCCCCGCTCTCGTTGGTCGAGACTAAAAGACAACATGATTCACAATGGATAAACATAAAATGAAAATGAAGCGATTACTTGCTTCTCGCAATGGCCTGCCTTTGGTCAATGGCTTTCCTGAGGTATTGATGGGGACCAAACAGTTCTTGGAATTCAATATCAGGGACCTGCGGCCTTAAAGGGATACTGAACAAAATTTTCGCCGCCGAGATAAATGGCCCAATTGAAAGATTGGGTGCTGAAATTTGTTGAAACAACCTTCATTTCAGCCAGAGACTAGCAAAAAATAATGAATTTAATGCATTTTTCGCAAATTGGCGCGTCTAGCGGCCGCGCCGCGAACTAGAGAGGAAGTGACACGAAACTCGGCGGATATTAGGGAGTTTTAGCTTGTAACGTATACTTCTTTACGTTACCGTGTTACCGGATACCGGATGGGATCTGCGCATGCGCGAACTTTTACGGAACGTAAAGGTTTACGGAACGTAAACTACTCGCCGGATAGGCTTTACGTTTACGGACCTATCTCGCAAATCCAGCTTCGTTCGTGGCTACTTGCGATGTCCGCTTCGCGGAGACTCCAGCCGCCGAGTCAAAATAAGCCGAAGTGCGAGCGCCACTTACGATCACCTTATTTCAGCCGGATTACCGAGGCTAGAGCGACGTAGAATTGGTAGAATACCGAATCCGCAAACGTGAGAGGCCTAAAGACTCTGACAGGCCTGACAGGCTGGATAGGTGGCGCCATCTAGCGGGGCCAAGGTGTACCAGGCGAGCACAAAATTGTTATTGCAGGCAGATCGGGCATTCTACTGCTACTGTAAATGCCTTGCAGCGTTATTTTCCGAATGAGTTGCCTTTTTAATCATTTTTTTCTCCTCAAGAACACTAAGCGAAAACAAACGTGCCCATGATATGTGGTTGCGAGAAGCGTCACAAGATGTCGACACCATCGCCCGGTAACCTGGTTGTGCTACACCTCTCTTATGATTTTGCCGCAGCGTAATTCAATATTATCTAAATTAAATGTAGTTTGAATGCTGTTATCATCATCATTTAGTGGTTTGCGCAAACGTGAAGGTTTACGTACGTACGTAAAGGTTTACGTTTGGGCAGCTAAAAAACTTTACTAAAAGTCGCGTTCCGGAAAAACGGTAAACGTAATCCGGTAACGGTAACGTAAAGAAGTATACGTTACAAGCTAAAACTCCCTACTGACTCGCCAACCGTGCTCGCTGCAAAATCGCTTACCAATCGACATCGCAAGCCGCCACCCGCTGCCGCCCGTTTCTCTCAAAACGTGTTTTTACGGCCGAGAAGGTGTTCTCCGTGTGTGTTCTCAACCGGCAGCCAACGACGCCATTGCCGCGCTATCGGCCGTATATTTGTTTTCCCAAGCGGAGCTTGCGCCCGCGTCTACGAATTTGCCGTTTGTGTTGTGTGCTACTAAGTAATGTGAACGGTGAAGCACCTGACAACGCAGAATGCCTCAACGCTGTTCTGCGCTAGTGTGTGCGAGAAGCAGCGTCGAGAGCGACAAGCCCTGTCATACCTTTCCGACAGAGCCGAAGCTTCGAAGGCTATGGATTCGCGCTGCGCGCCCATCGCAGCCAACATGGGTGCCTTCAAAGCGTGACTTTTTGTGCTCCGAACACTTCGAGGATAGTGACTGTGAGTGACTGTATAAATTGCTGGTCCCGGCTGCCGACCCACGTTGGGCTATGGCGGCTCATCTGGCTCGTCGTCCTCGCTGTCGCTTGACGAAGCAGAAGGGTCACACACATATGGTTGTATTTGGCGCATCCGTTGTCGAGGCCTGTCGAACTCGGGGTCGCAATCACCGCTTGTGGAACTACTGTCACTCGCACCTTGCATCTTTGCGCGCTCGCGACACGCTCGGTAGTTGTAGTGAATTTTGAGGAAGAAGCGTTATTTTGACTCCCATGTGGGGAAAGGACAAGGCTCAGCGCCACACCAGCCTCCCAGAGCCACCCTCGGTTCTTGAGAGGTGGAGAAAGGGAAGTGGAAGGGCAGGAGAGAGCGCGCCGGTTGCCCCTCTTGCTGGAGCATTCGATGTCACGGCCGTCGACAAGCGAAGTGGCGTGCAGCCGCCGCGCTCTCACAATCCACTAAAAATACGGCCGACTGCTCGAAATTACGTGAAATAAATGCTGTTTATAGGAACAGTCGTGTCGTCCGAGTCGAATGAAAGTGTTTTCGTAGATTTTTCAAATTTTTGTTCAGTATCCCTTTAATTACCCTCAGAAACCTGCGTGGCCATAACTGAGTAAACGTATGGGGCAGGCTTTTCTCCCCCTACCCCCTCTCCTAGGTGATAAGGAGGCGGGGGGGGGGGGGGGGGGCTGACGTCTCCCTTCACGCGCACGCTTATGAGTGTTTTAATAGTGACTTTTGAAAACAGAGTCGAGTACATTTTGAATAGTTTTACCACACCTGTGCCGCTTTACCACACCTGTGGAGTGATCTTCAGCAGGGGACTCGTCCCCCGCACGCCTAATGACGGGGAATTAGCGGGAAGGGGTCAGGATGCTGTGACACCTGCATCGCGTGAGGCGTCGGTCGCGTCTTGTCTGCTAGCAGGTGCGTGGCTAGTGTACCTAAACATGCGTTGCTTTGTAAATCTGTTAGGAAGAACATGCCGCCAGGGGGGGGGGGGGGTGATTCTTATGTGCCTTGGAGTCTGTGGGAGAGGACGGACGTGTTTTTCGTGGGCTCCGGAATGACAGCGTCAGATAAGTTGTTGTTTTTTTTTGCATGATTCGAGCTTGTTTTTTTAGTTAAGCCACTAGCTTAATAGAGCTTATTGCAGCTTAATAGAGCTTACAACTTTGTACTGTTGGTACAAAGGGGTGTGACAGTCGCTTCGGGTGTTTTTTTTTGTTTTTTTTTAATATTTGTTTGTTCGGCCACCACGTGGCTGAAAGGTGCACGGGTGATTGAAGTGTAACATACTTGCGGAGGTTTGTGATATCATTTGGCTTTAAGTGTATCTAATACGCCGCGTGAACGATCTATAGCCATGGTCAAAAAGACCGTAAAGTGTTCAGGATGCGGAATGGGGCGGAAAATAGAGGTTTGTGACGATGAGACGACAGAGAGAGCTGACGCCAAGTGTAAGCAATGCGAGTTAGAGGCGAAGATGGAAATAATGATGGCCGCCCAGAATGAGCTCATGGTGAGAATCTCCGAGCTGGAGAAAGCGGTAGCGACAGAGCGGGAAAAAACGATGGCTATGGCGGAAAGGCTTAAGTCAGCCGAGGAGGGATTAGCAAAGGTAGCCATGCCAGCAAAGGTAGCCACGGGGAACAAGGAAGCAAGCGACAGCGGGAACAATGGGGCATCGACCCTCACAGTGGTAGGCGCGAAGGGGGAAACAGGTTTGGAAAAGACAGATGCAAGGGTCACAGGACCCACCTTCCGCGAAGTAGTCTTGGGAACGGGAGGGGACAAAACAACAACAGTAGCACGCGCTAGTAACAGGTGCAGTGGCCAGGTGCGGGAAAGTCCAGCAGAAAAGTCGGATCACGTGATAATCGCCGCCGGGGACTCGAATTTAGCTACATGCGCAGAAGCAGTCAAGGAAAGGGTGAGAGGCGACAAACGAGTTTTAATAGGGAAGTTCCCGGGCCATAGGCTGGGATCAGTGATGAGACAAGCTAACGCAAAACTCGCAACTAAGTCTAATGGACGTAACCTCGTGATAATCGCGGGAGGTCTAAACGACGTCTTGAGTAACGAATCAGCCGAACTAGCGACCACATTGGCGAAAGGGGTCGATGACATGCGCGCCATTTCCCCTCAGGTGCAGATAGTGGTATGCACAATACCGGAGGTACCGGTGCGTGACGGCAACCTGCAAAGAGCGGTTGTCGACGCAAACAAAGAGATATGGCAGATGAGTAGAGAGAAAGGCATCGAGGTAGTGGATATAAACAGAGAGGTGCACAGGTGGGGTGGTTTTCGAAGAGACGGAATACACTTCGATAGGAGGCTTGGCCATGAGGTGGGTTGGCGTCTTGCAGGACGCGCAGTAGCTTTTTTGGGGGGCACGCGGGCCCTTCGGTGCCCATGGTAGCTTGTAATGAGGAAAACAACCAGGGGGACTCTTTGACAGGTAGTATAGCGAAAAAACAGAGAAAAGGTAAAAGAAGGGAGAAGGCGCGTGTTGCAATTAGTTACATTAACATGCAGGGTGGCAGAAAAAAGGCAAAATGGTTAGAGATTGAGGGACAGTTAAACAAGGAACAGATAGGTGTTTATGCGGTTACAGAAACACACCTTAGAGACTTGGAAGAGCCGCCACATATTGAAAATTATGTTTGGGAAGGATGTAACAGGATCACATCAGAAAGGAGAGGTGGGGGGTTGGAATGCTAATTCATAGCAGAACAAAATGGGAGAGAGTGAAACAAACGTGTTCAGAGCACATATGGGTTTCGGGCACAGTAGGTGGAAAGAAAACGTGGCTAGGTGTAGCTTACTTGTGGACGGGGAATAACTGCAGAGAAAAGAATCTGGAGATAGTGAAATGCACAAGCACCGATATTAAAGAATTTGGTCATGATGCCGAGATAATCCTTCTAGGGGACATGAACGCTCACATTCATGACCTTGACGGATATTCAGACACCAATGGCAAGTTATTGCTAGATCTCTGCGAGCAACATAGTCTTGAGATAGTTAACGTGGGGCCTAAGTGTGAGGGGCAGATCACGTGGGAAGTCAGAAACAGGCAATCGAGCATTGATTACTGTCTCATGACAGAATGAATATATGACAAACTTAGAGAGATGAGAATAGACGAAGAAGGCATTAACAGCTTGGGTAGTGATCATAAACGCATAATATTACAAATGGGATATAAAACTGAAAATAAGAACATGGAATCAAAGTTTGGCAGCTCGTATCTAAATGACAAACAAATAACAAATATAGCCGCAAGAGTCGAGGAAAAAGTAGACGAACTACCAGGCAAAGACTGGAAGTATAGTGAGCTGCTACATGTAATCACGAAAGAAATGGAAACAGAGAAGAAAACTATTTGTTGGAAAGGAAAGAAAAAGCCAAAAAGTTGGTGGAACAAAGAAATCCGGGAAGCGATCGAGATGCGACGTCAGGCATCACGGGAGCACAGACAGGCAAAAAAGGAGAAGCGGCCACAGGACGAAGTCAACCAAATATGGGAAATATATTTAGAGCAAAAATCCATTGTGCAGAAATTAGTCGAGGCAACAATTAAAGGTGAAAGTGAACGCTGGATGACAGAGATTCGCGAAAAGAAGAAGGCCGCGCCTAGGATATTTTGGAGCCACCTAAAAGCGCTGGGTAGGAAGTCTGTCACAATGCAACAACATATGGTAGATGAAGGAGGAAATAAATTGGAAGGATATGAAGCGCTAGGTTACATCCGAAAGATAACAGCCGATTCGTTTAAAAAGGTCCCCCAGGGGATTCCCCCGGTGAGTAAAAGTACGCAAAGGGGTGCAACCGACGAAGATGTAGTACTAGAGAATTTCAATTGGAAGAAGGCCGAAGGAAAAATTCCTAAGCGCACTACTCCGGGCTTAGATGGGGTTCCCGTCAGCCTCATTAACGAATTCGGACATAACACTAAAGAAGCACTGCTGAAAGCCGTAGAAAAGTGCTTACAGGAGAGGGAAATACCAGACAGTTGGCGAAAAAGTAGAATGAACTTAATCTATAAAGGCAAGGGAGAAAGGGATAACATTCGCTCGTATAGACCGCTAAAAATTACATCGGTGCTATACAGGTTGGCGATGCAGGCAGTAAAATTAAAAATAGAAGCGTGGGTAGAACAAAATGATATTTTGGGAGAACTTCAGAATGGATTTCGAATCGACAGGCGGTTAGACGATAATCTGTTTGTTCTTACCCAGTGTATAGAAATATCTAAAATAGAAAACAGGCCCTTATACGTAGCTTATCTAGATATCACCGGGGCGTATGACAACGTTAATCAGGAAATTTTGTGGGATATATTGAAGGAAGTGGGCATAGGTGACGACTGTGTACAGCTTTTGAGGGAAATATACCGAGAAAATACAGTTTGTATAGAATGGGAAGGAATAAGTAGCAAGGACAGCGTTGAAATTAGCAAGGGGCTGAGACAGGGATGCCCTTTGTCCCCGCTGTTATTCATGCTGTACATGGCGAGGATGGAAAAAGCGCTAGAAGGTAGCAACATTGGATTTAATTTGTCGCACAATCAGGTCGGAGCGATGGTTGAGCAGAAACTTCCAGGTCTATTTTATGCTGATGGTATTGTCTTATTTGCGGACAGTCAAGATGATATACAGCGACTGGCAGATATATGCGGAAGGGAGTGTGAGGCTCTAGGATTAGGATTTAGTGCAACAAAATGTGGATTGATGGTATTCAATGATCACGGAGACCATACGGTCTTAATACAGGGCCAAAAAATACCGAGGGTAAGCGAGTACAAGTACCTCGGAGTATGGGTAAATGAGGGGGATAGATATATGGAGGTACAAGAGAAAGCATCGGTAGCAAAGGGAAAGAGGAATGCTGCAATTATGAAGCACAGAGCTTTATGGGGATACAATTGGTACGAGGTGCTTCGAGGGCTGTGGAAGGGTGTGATGGTTCCGGGGCTTACATTTGGGAACTCAGTGGTGTGCATGAAGTCAGAGGTGCAATCAGGAATGGATGTAAATCAAAGGACGGTGGGCCGCCTCGCGTTGGGCGCTCACGGGAAGACGACAAATGAGGCGGTAAAGGGTGATATGGGATGGACAGGCTTTGAAGTGAGGGAAGCGCAGAGCAAAATGAGATTCGAAGAGAGGCTGAGGAAAATGAAGGAGAGTAGATGGGCAGAGAAGGTTTTCAGGTATTTGTATAGAAAAAGCGTTGACACGCAGTGGAGAAAAAGAACTAGGAGGCTCACCAGTAAATATACGGCTGGCAGTGCGGGCGATATGGCAACAAGGAGCATTAAGCGGAAGGTCAGAGAGGCGGAGAGGACTTATTGGATGACAGCGATGGAAAAGAAGCCGGCTCTGAGTAACTACCGAAAAGGAAAAAAACGAAATAAGGAGGGAAAGGTTTTATGATAATTCAAGGGGAAGCGCTTTACTGTTTGAAGCAAGGTCGGGCTGCCTTAGAACGCGTAGTTATAAAGCGAGATTCAGTAACGAAGAAGAACATTGTACATGCTGCGGGGGAACTAAGGAAACGATGGAACATGTACTGATTGAATGTGGCGATATTCACCCAGGTATACGTGTGGGCACGAGTCTACATGAAGCCTTGGGTTTTAGGGACAACAATGGAAAGCTGAACACGTCCGCGATAGAAATAAGTAAGAGACGGTTAGAGTATTGGTGGCAGAAAAGTAGAGATAAAGTACAAAAATAAATAATGGGGGAAAATAAGGTCATTCTGCCTTAAGAGGCAGAGAGATGGACCGTGAATTTATATTTTTTGGTATAATAACATAGATTTAATCAATGTAGATAAGGCATTAGGACAACATGAAACAAGGAAGCTTTTTTCTTCTTTCTCTTTTTTTCTCGCCTTCGAGCCTGGTGGCAGACATGTCACCGCCCCGTTATAAAGGGGACGCTCATAGCATCCATCCATGTGTACGCGCTATCGTTTTCTTTTTTTCTTTCTTTTTTTAAGTCATTAGGCCAGGGCATCGGTTGATGCCCGCCCGTTACAAAGGGTGGGGCCATAAATCCAATCCAATCCAAGGAAGAAGGAAATGAAAATGAAAATTGGGCGTACAGTGCACGATAACTCTCTCTCAAGTGAGGACACCTCAACCGATACACTCACGGGGGACTGGGGATTGAAGGGACAGTGAGAGTGAAAAGAGCATGGTAAAAGAAGAAAAAGAAAGGTATGAGTGGAAAAAAAAGAAAAAAAAGGTGAGGGGGGGGGGGGCAGGAGAACGGGCGTCCGATTCACTGTGGTGAGCGGCTAGAAAATTCGTTGAGAAATAAGGCGACTTTGAACGCGATCTCGACGCTTCCCTCAGCGGCCGTGCGGCTGCTTGGCCCCACGATTCCTGAGTGGACGAGCGAGGCCATGCCTCGGAAGACCTCCGGAAAGAACATGAAGAAGGCCGGCAAGGACAAGAGATCCCTCCAACAACAGGAGGAGATTCCCGATCGCCAGACCGTCTCTACCATTGGTGACCGGCCACAGGAGAAGGCCAAGGAGGCGCTACCCCCCCCCCCCCCCCAGGCCACTTCGGAGCCTCCGGCCACCACTGCGGCACCCCTTAAGCCTGCCTGCAACACCTCGGCACCTGCTGCCCCTGCTGCTGCTGCTGCTGCTGCTGCTACCGCACTCGCCGCTCCTCGCGATGCCGCGAAGCCTTACCTGCGCTCGCGCTCGGGCACTCGAGTGGGACTCGCGACCTACCGGCTCGACAGTAATGATCAGTTACGAGAAGCTGCAGACCAACAGAAAAAAACAGGACGACGAAGAGTACCAGAACTTCGAAGCCTGGCTAGCTCAAAAGCGTGCCACACAGCGTGCTGCAGCCCACGCGGCACATGCAAACACAAGCACGAGCTCGGCACAAGCACCGACTGCGAGCCCCGACCAGTTGGAGCAGCAGGCGGTGACAACCATTGGAGATTGGCTGCTAAACAAGGCCAAGGAAGCAGCACCAGTTGCCGCCGACCTTTCCGAACCAGCAGCTACCACGCCAGTCAACACATACGACGCGCCGACTAGTTCACGTGCCGCGACGTCGGAAGACGAAGCCATGGATGACACGACGACCTCGCGTAAGCGGGGACGCGAAGAAGGCGCAGCGGAAGGCCCGCGGAAACAAGCGAGCACACACGCAACAGCGGCAACCACAACAACAGCTGCAGCAGCGCCTGCCGCTTCCCCCTCCATGCGGGACGACGCGGCGAGCCTGACAGCAACTCCTGCAGTCCTCCTCCCACAGGCGGCCTCCGCCGGCATCGTGGCTGCGCCCCCTGCAGCCCCAGTGCAAAGGAGTAAGAAAAACAAGCGGAAAGCTCGCCCCAAGCGCCGGCTCCCGGTGCGCGAGTACGAGACATCCGCAGCAGAGGCCCCGACAGCTCCGAGGCCACTCAACACCACGGTCGCCGTGCCGCGCCAGTGTCCAGGTCCCCTGCCAGCCAAGGATGACTTCGTCACCGTCGTCTCCAAGGCAGCACAGCGGAGAGCCAGGGCACTCGAGGCCGCGGCTGTTACGATCGATCCTGCCGTGGTAGGGACAGCCCTGTTCCGTCCCTCAGCCCCTGGCTACCCTGGCGGTTCTTTCAGCGGATCGCCGCGCCTGACACTCGCGGCGGCGCTCGCTAAACGGCCCGGTGTGTTGGCGGTGCGTGTCAACCATCGCCTAAACATCGTGGCCGCGGACGCGTCGACGCCGACGTGTCTGTCGGAACTCCTCGCAATCAGGGAGCTCGGCGGCGTTCCGGTCACTGCCAGGGCGCCCGCGGATCGTCGCTCCAGCACCGGCTTCGTCTACGGCGTGGACAGTGACCTGATGAACACGGAGCTGCTCGCGGGCATCACATCGGCGGTTCCCGTGCTCTCGGCAACGAGGGAGGGGGCCTCGGTGAGGCTACGATTCGCCGAACCGCTCCCGCCTGATCGAGTCCTGCTGCTTGGCCTGCAGTTGCGTGTGCGGCATGTGAGACCGCGACCACGCCAGTGCCAGCAGTGCGGCCGCTTTGGCCACGTTGTCGAGGCATGTCAGCGCAAGGGAGCGTGCATCCGCTGCGGCCGCCAACACCTGGAGGCGGAGAGCTGCAAGCTCCGCTGCGTCAACTGCGGCGGGGCCTATGCAGCTGACACCCCCACAAGTTATAGAGGAGGCACTGCCCCCACCTGTCCTCGCTGGCAGGAGGAAAGGAGAGTGGCCACGCTTATGGCCGTCACTCCAACGCCGCTCTCGAGAAGGGCGGTCAAGGCCGCAGTACGCGAGGAGTCCCGTGAGGTGCGCTCCTACGCTGCTGCGGTTAAGAACAAACTTCTCGAGGGCAACACCACGGATCCCGGCCTGCAGCGCCCATCTCCTGCGCCGCGCCGATCCCTCCTGCCAATGGCGAGCTCCCCCAGGTCGAGCCTGCCTGCTGCACCACCCGCTGTGCCTGCCGAGGACCCACGGGACACCCTCATCACAAACCTGCTGGCCACACTGCAGGCTGTTATGCAATTTCTTCCTGAGGAGCACCCGCTGCGACCACCTGCCTCCAGGCGATCGGCGCGCAGCCCGGCGCCAATAGGAGCGAGTAGACTCGCTCCTACTCGTCGGCACATCCTCCCAAGGAATCCCGACATCGTCTGCTACGGCGGACCACAACCTCGGCTGCGGCATTCAACCGCTACAGCCTCAGCTCCACGCCAACCTTGCCGCGCCGGCGCCTGCTGCGCTTTGACCCCTTTCCTCTTTTTCTCTTCCTTCTCTTCGTTTTCTCTCACTCCCCCCTACCCCTACAAGGCGCTTAGCCGTGCTCCCTCAAGGGCTGCAGAAATTAGCGTCTTTTTCCTTTTCCCTTAGAACCACTACAACAACAACAAATTCGTTCGACAAGGCCGGCATCCTCGAGAAAAGCGAGTAGGGCCGCAAGGGCTGATCGGCGACGGTGCACGTGGCCGGTGGGATGGAGCAAGTCCTGTAGGGTCGCACACGGCAGTCCGACGAGTCGGTACTTCATGACGAGCCGCTTCCGCGCAGTGTTGAGAGAAGGGCAACATGCCGCCAGGCGCCGGCTTCGCTTGAGAGGGGGTCGGGGGAGGAGGCATATGTCGTGAAAAATATAGGGACTTTAGCTGTCGGGCGACACTGCGAATCGAACACAGCACCAGTCGTCTTCCATCTGCCAGCTTGTCGATCCCTCGCTGACAGCTACCGCAAGCAAGAGAAAAGAAAGATGGCGGCGGGTCACGGCGAATGCTCCGAAGAAGCCGCGATTCTGCGTCCCAGCTCCATGGAACAGGTCCACGCCTTTCGCGGCAACAACCACGTTCTCATCGTAATACCGCGGCCAACCAACGAACCCGAGCAGTTACCCGAAGGAGATCGGTGGCGGGGCGTGCGCCATTTTTTCTACGCCGCCATGGCCGCGGCGCTGTTCATTCGACTGCTGACCGACGTGGTGCTGCCGCTGTTCTTCGTCGACAAAGGTGCCAAGTGGTGGAGGAGCTTCCAACCGGTGGTGTCTACGGTGGTTTTCATTGTGTTCCTGCTTACGCCGGTTTTTGCTGTGAAATTCTGCATGCGAGCACGGCGTGGCTACACTTGTTTGTAAAGGACTGCAGGGACGTTGCGACTTCTGCATTGGATTGGTGTTGACGCTACTTTAAATTATCATGGTCCTTGTTGCCCATCTGTGTTTGTACAGGAAGTCACGCGCACTGTCGTCCGAGAAGTAAATATTGATACAAGTAGCAATCGTTTCTCTCTCAGTTCTGTAAGTATGTTTACCACAGCGTAACTGTTGTGTTTAACCAAGAGGACTGCCTGCTCAGCCCTCTTGGGTGACGACTAGATGAAGCCGCGTTTTTCTTTATCGCAGCAAACAACTGGGTTTAATGTGCAAGGTTGTGGCCATGCACGTTTTTGACGATAATGGCGGCGGAGGACGTACACTGTTGTTTCATTCCAAGAGCTGTTTACTTCCCACTGTTATCCCCGGAAGTCCCGGTGCCAAAGGCAGGCCGTTGTGGGATGCACGTCATCGCTTCATTTGCATTTTTGCATCCACTGCGAAGCTTGTCTGCTTTCGAACTCGACTTAGAGGGGGGGGGGGGTGAGACTTCACCCCCCACCCCACCCCCTTTCAAAGTTTCATTTTTAAATTTTGCGCCGAAATTTCCCCGCGTGACGTCACGGATTTAAAAGTGTACTTATCGTATTTTGGCGCCAGTCGCTCGACAGAGTTAACCCAATCTTGGTATGTCAAGTCTATGGCCCCCTCAGAGGACAATCTACTTCATTTTTACCGATTAGGAACTACGTAGTCCCTAGCAGGCGCCGTCAAAATATGTGACGTCATGCGAATGGTGCGGAAACTTCTAGGTGGCCTCGCCACCATTTTTTGTTTTTGCCCGTTTCCTCGCTTACTAAGCGTCTTCTCGCAGCAAGCGTGGTGTTTTTGGCATCGTGAAAGAGTACTTTACTAATATGAGAAAAATCGTTTTGCTGGTTGATGGAATGCTTGGGAGGTAATTTAAATGCGAAGCATTTCTTAGCGCACCTTTTACACTTTGAGTGTTTCTATCTACGTATCTATCTATCTATCTAGCCGCCTACGTCAGGGTATCTAAGCATAGCCTCCTTAACTTGGTGTAGACCAAAATTGGCATGGGAGTTTGGCAAGGGGATTTGACGAATATGACTGTAGGATCATGACATGAATAACGTGAAAATCCTGTCGCGTACGTCGTCAAACCTTTTCCTCCAGACACGTGTGGCACATACCCGTTTACCACACGGCCGCGGTGTGCGGGTATGCGCCACAGGTGATTGATAGTTTATATCTACCCAGGAACGGCGAGAACAGACATTGGTAACTTAAATGCCAGAGCGTTAGGAAAAACCGACATCGGGCAGCGTTGACCGGACGAATAGAAAGAATGAAAAATTAGGATACCAGCAAGAATCAAACCCAAGCCTTCTGCGTGGCAATCAGGTGCTTTACCACAGAGCCACGCCAAGTCTGTAAACTCGTTTGTAAAAACAGCCGATGCAGGTGTAATGTCGGTGCAACGTGAATTGTGGTTGTGGTGCTGGCTGTCTAATTTTATAAGAAAGCAAGAAACACTATATATGCGCTCCTACGATACAGGCGTCATATCAGATTAACGGTCTGTGGTTCCGGCGATGGTTCCGCTTTTTATCATTCTAATAAACATTACATTTGTATTCCTATGATTGAGCAAGCTCTATTGAAGCATTGCTCGACCCCGGAGGAATAGATTAACGAAAGTTATGTATGATATTCACAGTATTGCACCTTAGAGTGCACTTAGTTTCGATAATACTGACGTATGCATTCTAACGTGAGGGCTGACGTTACTTCGCACCGTAAGTTACCCTTTAAACACCAGTGTTGTCGACGTGCCTGGTACACTTTAAACGTGGTGACCGATAAATGTGATTTTGTGCATCTATAAAGTAAGAGTTAGATTAGCTTTGAGCGCATAAATTGTAAACCTTAGTAACCCTTAATATCGGTGCACAAAATCACATTTATCAGTTACCACGTTTAGAGTGTAAGCCCACGATGTGCACACAGCTACTACACTCACAGAAGCACGTCGATCCACCTCGTAACGCTTGGATCAAAACCATAAAATACAGCATAGAAGTACTCGCTAACTGCTTCGCCTGAAAACCGATTCCCACAACGCGTGAGATCTGCCGATTTTTTTTGTTTTTGCTGAAAAACGTTCCTAGCGCGCCGAAAAAATATTTGAAGTTGACGGTGCGGGCGTCCGCAGCGAGCAATCGCTGCACTGCAGCTACTATATATATAAAAAATAAATAAACTGGGAAACAAAATCATGGACGTCGGCAGCATCTTGTCTTCGGGGGAGGGTGTGCATATTAATACTGAATCGGGGTGGGGGGGGAGGGAGGGGGCAAGTGCCCTTTGTTCACCCACCTGCAGATGCCCATGAATGAAATGTAGGGGCGGTTGTTGAATGGCAACAATAACTCGTTCTGCTAGTTGTGGCCCAGGTTATTTGCTTTTATTTTTGGCCCTCCATCCCCTTCATGCACAGAAACGTTTGCAAAACCTTGACCATACACTTCCATGAGTACATTTGAAACACCTTCGTTACCTTCGTGGTGCTGGCACAGCCACACTGAAAATCGAAGGAGGGAGAACACTTCGAGAACTAAAAGCAATCTGTGTGAACGCAGCAAGCGTTGCAGAAAAGCCCGCATACAATTTTCGCGACTCGTATACCCGCTTCCTAATGCATTACGGCTGTTCACAAGAGTTCATGTTAACGTGACTTGTTACTTCATTGATGATGAAGTGGTAGAGAATAAATGTTCATCTCTCCATCTCTCTTTTGCGTATATGGTTCGTCAACCCTAAAATAGGTACCGATCCGGCTATGAAAAGATTCCATGTCATAAATCTTCGTTGGTGTACACGTCTGTTCTCTGAATATTGCAGTCGTTCGGACAAAATATATATATAGCATATATAAAAAGAAAGGTAGCCATTCGAGAGTTCTGGGTATTGTCCCGAATTTTGCCCGCTTGTCAACCACCCCGCTTTTCTGTTCTGTCTCACACCAACCCCGCCGCATTCCACACATCGGTAGTCCGCGCTGACTTTTGCGTTTTATCCTAACCTCACCGAAAACAGGTGCTGTAGCCTCAAGCCACTGTTTCCTCCTCTTCTGCAGAAGCGCATAATGGGCTATGGGCGCCACACACTTCTCCTGATCCCCTCTTCTTCAAATGTCATCATTTCCTTTCCCGGATGGGCTTCTGCCGTTCGCAGTTTCAGTGAAAATTCGTCCCCCGAACAGCAAGTTCCTCGTTCAGCGTGCGTAGGCTGAGGGGCAAGGATGAGACGTGTTGATCCCGTCGTAATTATTCGAAAAGAGTATTTGAGGTGTCCGCATACCATCACTGAAATGGGGGGGGGGAGCGGCCGCCCCCCCCTAATCACCTAAGAGAGGGGGGGGGGGGGCGCAAAATCTGCCCCGTGCATTGATCCTTCTAGTCACCTAAGAGGGGGGGGGAGCGAAATCTTCCCCATACATTGACTTAGTAGGGTGGGGGGGGGGGGGCGCTGCGATGAACCTTTGCCTCCCCCCCCCCTGATGGGGAACCCTGCGCATGCCTATGGGAGCGACACTAGACCCAATACAAATTCCATCTTTCTGGACGTACACTTTGTCATTGCACCCCACTAGCGTGGAAATTAGATACATTGCCAATATCCCCATAAAACCTTCTCCAACCACCCCACTGGCTTTACAAAAAGCCAACATCTTGTTCCACTAGACCTTGGCGCAGGTTATTACTTGTAAAATATTTTTAGCCCTTTATGCACATAAACATTTGCAAACCCTTCACGGTACAGTCCCGTGGCTACATGTGAAAGAAACACCTTCGTGGTGCTCGCACATTCTTTTTGGAAATCTAAAGAGGGAACACACTTTGAGAGCAAAAAGCAGTCAGTGTGAACGCATTAAGCGTTGTAGAAAAGCCCACTTATCATTTCTGCGACTCGTACCAAGCTTCCTAATGCATTACGGCTCTTGACAAGAGTAAGATTCGTTGCGTCACCGTAGCATTCATGTTAATGTGGCTTTTTACATCATTGATGATGAAGTGGTAGAGAATAAATTAAGGGTGTGCGAATATTCGAGTTGCGAATTCGATTCGACTTTCGAATAGCTAGTATTCGAAGTTTCGAATAATTTGACATGACGAATATCTAAAACGCGACAAAGGCCAACGGCGCAACTTGGTTAGGGTGGGGTGGCTATTACTGACGCTAACGTCGTTACAGTAGGCCTTTCGTTAAAACTTTCATCGATGTGCTGTTTCAAAGCGAGCGCATGTTTATTTTAAAGGAGCTAGGTTATGTCATTTACACATGTGAAAAAACCCACGAGAAAATTTTCAAGCCCTTCACAACTTCGCTTGCGAAACGAAGGCACGGACTTCTTGCGTAGTTCGGACGAGTGTGCCGCAAGCGCCGTAAAACGTCCCGACTTTGGCAAACACCTTTGGCCCGCGAAACCCTCTGTGATTCTTGACACGTGAAAATTTGTTCACGCTGTGCAGTCGCCACTGCCGCACCGCACCACTCTTTCAAAAACTCCCATCGTTACGGCGCGCAGTTAAAACGCTGCTGTGAACGCGCGCCCGAAAACTTTTTGGGCCAGGAGCACTCATGACGATGATGCACAACGTTACCGTTGTTCTTTCTTTCAATATTCAATAAAATATTTTGTATTCGTTATTCGACATTATTGGCCACTGCTCTCTGCTCGCCGTGCACGTGCAGCTTCACGTGTCGCTTCCTCTGAAGGTTTAGAAAGATCCCAGAGATGGAAAAAACGTTTTCACGGTGGGAATCTCACCAGAGGAGGACGGTTGATCGACCACCTTTTCGGGAGCGAGCAGGTCGTCAAGGGCGATGCTGTTTGTGCGAGCGCTACGTGCGTGCCGATGCTGAACGGGCACATTTCTTTGACATGAATAGAGCGGTGACTGCGCGAGTTCTGTAATTATGTTACCGGTAATACGCACATTCATTGCGGCAGTCGTGTCTACTCGAAGCTGTCAGGAAACATCCAGCACGCTTTCGCGTGCGTTTTCTATTGATAACTTTTCGATTGCATGGATGCCAAGTTTGTCGTGCGACTTTAAATTTATTATGAGCTCAGTGTGAAGAGCATAAATTTACATCTGTCCTGTTGAGTCACTGGCTGCATCGCAATGCGCAGTGTTCAGTTTCGTGGGAGTTTCACTTTTGCCGAGGTTTGCATCGAATGATAACAACGTCGGATCGCAAGTTTAATGTCACCTTGAATTTTTTTAGAGCTCCCTTTGAGAGCATAATGATACGCGCAAAAAAAAAAAAAATTCATGCCCACTTCGACCATGCATGTTTCTTGCAGGCATGGTCGAAGTGGGCATGCAAGAAACATGCATGTTTCATTTCGAATAATATCGACGGCTGATGACGCACTGTGTTCGCTTATTCTAACGTCGCTTTGGTTGTTTCGACAGCTCGCGTGGTCAGCATCATACTATACAGGGGTGTAGCCAGGGAGGGGGGGGGGGGTTCAAACCCTCCCCGAAAGTTTTCAATTTTGCTTGCGTATATGTACACGCGCACATACAAACGCACGCACGAACATAAAGTATGGTTGGACCCCCACCACCGAAAAAGATTTCTCGCTACGCCCCTGATACTATACAATACCCACTGGGATTACGCATGTTTATGATTATGCCGAGATTTGTGCCCAGTGATAAGCGCATCTGAATTCGCGAAGCCATCGAAAATTTAATTGCCGCCTTGGTGGGGGGACTTCGCATTAATTTCGGCCACCTGGGGTTATTTAACGTGTACGTACATCTAAGTACGCCATTGTTACTGCATTTCGCTCCCATCGAAATGCAGCTGCCGCATGCGTGAATCGAACCCATGACCACGACCTTAGCAGCGCAACACTTCAGCCTGCTAAGCAATCACGGTGTGTCGTATGCAAGGCCAATATAAACGCTCAGTGCAAACATGCAGCTTAATTCTGTTTACAGGGAGCCGCGACGGGAAATGTACCGCAGTCAGCTGAATTAAGCACTTAGTACTCACGGTACGTTATTTAAACTGTGGTGTAATAAGCCCACATGCTCCGCTGCTGTCACATTACAAATGGTTGACTCGGAAAGCCAGCGCGCAATCTCGAAACGTACAGCGGCTGTCTATTTGTTGTAGCTTCGGTTCACAAACGCACTTCCCTTTCAAATGAGCACGATCATCGCGTTTCTCCCCGTTAATAGTTCGTAATACTGTGTACGACAAAAATTGCTTCAAGGTGACAAGACCGCGAAAGCATCGCGGCGAACTGCCATAATCCACTCTTGACGCCTCTGCTCCTCGCACTGCTTGCATTGGAAACGTTTGTGACAGTTCACAATGCAGCAGGACTGCGTGCCTGCTTTCGAGGAAAAATGCGAGATAAAAGCCCCGGGGAGCACGTTCTCCGCGCGCGCAATGGGAAAACCAAGCAAGAGCGACCCGTCCGAGCTACCGGAGCTTTCCCCTCTCTACGCTGGGGCGGTGGACGGCGCTGCGCAAACTTGAGCGTTGGAGGCCTATTATGGTTCGTCAACCTTAAAACCGGTACCGATCCGGCTCGGAAAAGATTCCCTGTCTCAGATCTTTGTTGGAGTACACATCAATATTGCAGTCGTTCGGACACAAGATTAAAAGAGAAAGGATAGCCATTCGACAGTTCTGGATAGCGTACCGAATGGCGCCCTCTGGTCAACCACCGGCTTTTCCGTCCGATGTTTCACACCAACCCCGCCGCATTCCACAAATCTGTAGGCCGCACTGCCTTTTGTGTTGCATCCTAGCCTCATCGAAAACAGGTGCTGTTTCTCTCACTGTCTCTCTCAACTACATCTCACCTTCTTGGTGAAAGGTTTGTTCCTAGTATCGTTGGTTCCTAGTATCTTGGTGAAAGGTTTGTTCCTGCATCGAGATGCAAAGTGAGAGAGAACTCCGTTTTCTCCTCTTCTGCAGAACCGCATAATGGGCTGTGGCCGCCACACACTTCTCCTGATTCCCTCCTCTCCAAATGTCATCTTTTACTTTGCCCTCCAAGGTAGGGCTGCTGAAACGGCGTCCTTACTTCGTCTTTCCCCCTTCCCCTTGATGGACGATTATTTGGAATAATATGCAAGGCGGCTTTCCTACGAGGCTTTTTTCTAACCCAAGCATTCGCTCGTTGGGCTTCTGCCGCTCGCAGTTCCAGCGAAAAATGCGTCCCCCGAACGGCAGGTTCCTCGTACAGCGCGCGTAGGCTGAGGGGCAAGGGGGAGAAGGGTTGATCCCGTCGTAATTATTCGAAAAAAAGTATTTGCCGTGTCCGCGTACCATCACTGGAATTGGGAGCGGCTAAAGCAAGCAGCGAGCGGGAAGAGTAGTCTGTGAACGACAGGGCTTGTAAGAAAAAAAAATATTAAGTAACCCTTGCCCTATCGGGGAAATGGGGGCAAGCGAAGCTTCGCGTGGTCGTGCCTAACGCAGTGCTTTTCTTCGTAGAATAACAGACAGCTGGGCAAGTTGGTTTGGTTTCATAATGATATATATACTCGCGGACAACTTTTCTTGGCAATGAAGGAAAGGCTACGGGGGCGGAGCTACTGCACATGTACTGCTCCGCGAAGTAGTTCGGTTCGGCGCGCGTTTCAAAAGTAGTTTTGATTTATGAACCTTTCGTATCTCCTTGACGGCCGTTTGATTATTCGAGCAGTCGTCACAGGCTTCGACAGCCATTTGTTAGTGAAATTCGTCACAACCTCCTTCTGCGAGTCGTCGAAAAGCTGGAGGGTGACGAGCGCTCAGCAGAAGACGAAGACGCCATTTTGACTTTGAGGTGCACGTAAAAGGTGCGACGTTTTCACAGGCGCAAAAACGCGAAATGGAACTGCATAAAGTAATATAAATATAAATGTCTCCTTGGTGCGCGCTGACCCTCTCTTTAAACAGCGTCTCGTAGAAAATAAAGTAGTGTTGTTTTCTTTTATTCTCACGCAGAAAACACGGACGCAATTGTGGGACTATATTCTTCAGCGGTAGCACACGCGTAGTTCGGCTCTGTAGCCTTCCCTTATAGTCATTCATTTTTTATAGTCAATAATTTCTCAAATTTCTCAACCAGATTTCTTTCTCCCATGAGGGGACACGGCTAAGCGATGGAAAGGCAGCGCTGGAACGAATTCGCAACTTCCAGGTACCGTGGCGCCGCCGAGCGGTGGCCGCCGAAAGCTCTGTTGAGATTATTGAAATGTCGGACCCGCTTGAGTCAGCGAATGTTGCCACTTGTTTTGTCTCGTTTGGGGTCGTTTTGCGACGGTGTGCACGGTCTCGATACGTGACACTTTCGGCTCCTCAATGTGAACGGAAAATAAAAGAAAAAGGCAACTGATTTTACTGCGGGCCTCGGTGCTCACAGCGTACAGCGGGAGGCAAAGCAAAAGCCTCCCCTTCATATTAGCGCCTCGAAAAGCCGTGAGTGGTTAAGCGGGTTAAACTTCGCAAGCAAATAACCAAGGCCCATGAATGTATGCAGAATCCCATTTTGTGTTTGAGTATATGTCTACTACCTCACATCACCTTTCTCGCGCTTCGTTCCTCCGCTCGACACAGTCGCTGTGCAGACAATACCAGAACTGATAAGGAATGCGTTCCGCCTCTAGAATATAATGAAAAGTCCGCTTTCAAAGCGTCCATTGCACCATTCCACGTGTGAACTGGCTGTGAAGTGCCTCCGTGACCTTCACATCTCCAGCTCTTTTTGTTCTCTATTACTTGCTGATGGTGCTGTGTTTTCGTCCCTGTCCCGTACGATGTTACTTATTGCACTTCTCATAAACACCGAAAGCGTAGGATGATAACAGAAACGTCCCTTCTTAAACGTTAAAATTGAGTCTTGCGCTGGTTTCATTCGCTGTTTGTCGACCTATTGTGGCAATCCATTGGTTTTTTTTTTCTATTTTTTACCAAGAAAGCACAATAAAATCGTATTTCCGATAATCGCACATGCCTCAAGTGGTTCCTGTGCTTCGGTCTCGAAGGACAACACATTTTTTTTTTCGTTTACTTACATTACTTCGTGCTTTGAAGGGAGCTGAGCTAGCTACGCGGCAGAATGCAATGCAAGCAAAAATGAGATAAAGCATGTCTCCGAGATTGTCTCTGATATTACTGAGACATCTTTACTGAGTCTCCTGCTACCATATCGTGCTAACAACACAGCGGGGGTTGCAACGCGCGATTAAGCGCCGCAAGCAACGCGACTAGTGTGTTTGCTTTATTTACAATTGTGTGCATATTTATCTTCCTAATGAGGTTCTAATCACGTACCCGACATTCGTTTACTTATTATAATATGTCACCGCCACCCTGCTTTCACTGAAACATAAATCGGAGTGCAGCCGAAGCGCGAAGAACTTAACTCTTCGCCAAACATGTACGTTCCTAAATCGTCTGCAGCGGGCCGATAATCTCAACGACCGCCATGTTGGATGTGCAGTCGCGCCACCTTTGCTTTCTTGCTTCCTTGAAAGACGACATTCTTGAAAAATGCAGGAATGAGAGCATTGTTCGAGTATCCTCCGTTTGTGAGACCACTGTCTACCCTCATACCAGCGCATCACCACCCCTCCTCCCCCTTTCCCGTTCAGCCCAACCTCTGCTCGGTTCCCAATCTCTATTCCCCCTTCCCAATGAGATGGGAGAGTCCAAGCGAGGCCCTCCATGGCTAAGCACGTGTCATGCCCTCCCCCAATCTCGGGGGGGGTGAGGGAAGGGGTGTAATGTACGGCTTGAAGCAGTGAGGATGGTGGTAAAGGAGAGGGTTTCCACAATGGCTGCAGCTGTTCAGCTACGCTTCGTTGGACAAATGACACATTTTTTTTGTCTTGTTGTACTATCTCCGTGCCTTGTCATGACCCTCGGGTAATCTTTCTTTGGTGCGCGTTGGCTGTGGGTGTTGAACCGAGCCAGCTTCACAAGTCAGTCACTGCAAGCTTCGCTTGAAAACGTCGCAGCAGAGTCGTCCAGCACCTGAGAAAGACATTACGGAGGAGAAGTTCACTGGATCCGGACCGGACTTCTAGTTGTCTTGCGGATTTTTGCGAACCACGACGTGCTCGCCACTCGCTCAGCAAAAAGCCTCGTCGGTATCTATCACGTCCACCTCTCTTCCGTACGCATCAGAGAAAGACGATGAAGTGCCCCAGCTGCTCCGGGAGTCCTGGTTCCATTCGGGTGTGTATCGACGAGGTCTCGTCCCCGAAGATCGCCGGCTTCGAGCCGTACAAGTCGCCCGCCGTCGCCCTCGTACGGAGTGAGTACGCTGACTCGTCCCGATACAAGTCATTCGCGAGGTCGCTTTGTCGCGTCTTTGTCTCGATGTTGTTAATCGTGCTGGTGCTTGGCACGTGCAAAGGGGCGTCGCGCGTCGCATCCGGCGGTGAACTGTGGGTCGTCGCCTCCGACGGCACCGTGACTCGCGTCGAGTGGCCCGCGGCTTGTGCGCTGTTCGTGGGACTCTCGGTGCTCCTGGCTGCCCTGCATTCCTTCGTCATGGCCTGTTTCCACGACCGCAAGAAGCGCCACGCGGAAGCCTACCGCAAGATGCGCCGCGTCTCTTACGTCTGAACAACACCGAAATCTGGTCATGCCGACGTATTCAGGATGATGTACACATGTGCTGCATGATCTGGAAAGTGCGTTGTGATGTACCTGGTAAATAAAAGAAGATTTGATCAATTGGTTTGATTTATTTGTGTATCACAACACATGTGACGGGAGGCGAATGGAAAAGCCTTCCAAGGATGGCTTGAGGGAGTCCTTCGCCCCTGCACTGGCAAATGTGGCAGCCAAGGCAGAGACATTTTGTTAACATTTTTCGTACGCTTTACCATCGTTACGAATACAGCATTGTCATGCACTTTGACGAAGCCACCAAATTTCTAAAAGACATTATTAGTTGTTTCACTACGCACAATGTTATGCATTGACACACATCACGTCTGCATGACACACCAGAACAGCACTTCATTTCAGCTTTTCAGCATTTATTACTGTTGCCAGCTTTCTGTTCCGGTGTTTCAGATGCTTGTGCGGGAGAGTAATGGTTAGCGCAGATAGTCACAGCGCCGCCCGATTGCCGGAGCAAGCTTTTGCGTGTAAAGTCCCCAAGTAATGCGTGGCTTGCCATCAATTTTCTCTCAATTTTTACTATTTATTATCTCTTTGTGTTTCAAACCTGGGTAGGTTGACGAAGAGTTTCGGTCCCTCGTGTCAGTACCATTAACAGCGGCGTTATGCCAGACAAAACTCGGGCAATGCGTATTGGAGAGCGGGGCACAGCGCGACGCAAGTTTGCAAATGGCACATTAAAAATAAAATTACAGTTAAACATTCCAAATAATGCCCCTATACTTTGCTTGGCTTCATTCTCTGTTGCTTTCATTGTGTTTTATGTATAAAACTTTTCGAGGGCGCAAAGTGCTGAAATGTCGCGTTTTGACCCATGTCGTGCACCCAAGCCGTTTTCTTCATCGTCCGAGGATGCTGTCCCTTCCCTTTCGATTATGAAGCGGCCAGCGCCATTCCTCAATTGGCCCTTTTTGCCGGTTACAGTGCGCCAAAGTAAACGTCGACCCAAAGGTACGATAGTTTCTAATACCAGCGAGAAGCAACGAGATGCACGTTAAGGAACCCCAGGTGGTCGAAATTTCCTGAGCCCTCCACTACGGCGTCCCTCATAAACACAGCATGGTTTTGGGACGTAAAACCCCATCAAAATTTGAAGCAACAAGATTGGAGTCACACAGGCTTTCTGAACACATGATCGCACAGATTCTGTGTTCTGATAGTATAAATCTGGCTGATAGTGAGCTTTCATCTCCAAGCAAACAGTCTAGCAGATGGCGCTCGCGCACGAGTGTGCTCTCGGCTCTTGCGCTTCCTGTAGGAAATCTGGCAACTTCTCGTCCTACATTAGGCGATACCATTGCCAGGGGTCAACGTTCATGCAATATTATTCTTAAAAAATTAATAGTGTATAGCTGCCACTATTTGTGTGTGTGTGTTTCTTCAGTCCATGTTTCGAATGCCAGCCGTTGTGTTCGTTCTCTTATGTGTAAGCAGAAGGCCGGCAGACGCTGAAAAGATTAGCAAGGAAGACCGCGCAAGGTGTGATGGAACAAAAATAAAGAAATGTAATGGTTAGGTACAGGAAGGCGGCAGTTTTTAATTAGAAGGCAAGCGGAGATGGCCAGTGTTAATGCTGGCGTTAAAGGGACACTAAGGGCAAATATTAAGTAGACGTGGATTGTCAAAACTTGCTGGCGCAAATCGTGTACCGCATTTGCCGTAATTTCTCGATTACTAAAGCGCTTCTCCGTATGATATCAATTTTTTAGACATTGTCAAGCGTTGACCTTTCACACTGACACAAAATGTTATTCGCCTTCATTGTCCTTGCGAAAAGACGCGCGCATAGCAGGGATGAAACACAAGCACGACAACCCGGGAGTCTGTGTTTTTGTTTCTCTATTCGTGCTTCATGCGCGTCTCCTTAGGGGCAGTAATGTTTCAATGCAAATACCGGCCAGATCAATAGTAAGCGATTTCGTTCCTTTCTTCTTCTTTTTTTTTCTGGTCAAGTTGCGTGCGCGTTACATTATAACCGCGCCAGCAGTATCTGACATGTACGCACTCACGGATTCAAATGAGACATCATTTTTTTTAGTATAACGAGTGGTATTCACAATTGCTCGAGATAACCACGTCACGTTGCGACGAATCTGGTCTCTGAAGATAATGTTGGCTCTGATCTACGCGTTCGAGTCGAAATTGCGCCGATATGACCAGAACTGAAGACGGTGTAGACGGAAAGTATGTGCGTTACTTTGCCCTGAATTGTCGCGTTTCAATCCGTGAGTACTATGCACGCGTGGCCTCGGATGCGGCAACAAAGCCTCGAGAGAAACCGCGATACCCAGATTTTTTTTATTCGCCGCTTTGCGTGGAATTCACTTCCTCGCCGTAGACTTTGCGCCCTACATTAACGTGTTAGATGATAAATGTTGGGATTTGACGTGCCAAAACCACGATATGATATGATGCCGCTGTCACACGGTGCAATGGTGATCGGGATTAGGTTCGATCGAGATCAAAATTTTCAATGGTGATTGGTTTTATTCTGGAGCATGCGTATAGGCGCCAATCACGCTCAAGAAACTCGATCCGAATCAAGCCCGATCGCTATCTTGGAGCAGGGAAAGCACAGCGCAAAATTCTGACAGCACACAGGACGAAACAGGGACGTCTTGTGTGCTTTCAGAATTTTGCGTTAATTTTTTACTCGTTGTTTCTGTTACAAGCATGGACCAAGTAGCTCAAGCTTCAACCCTAGATCGCTATCTAATGCGAACGTGTGACTCCGGTATAAGAGACGCCGTAGTAGAGGGCCCTTAGAATTTCAACCATCTGGACCTAAATGTAAGCAAGCAGGTCTCTAGCATTTTGCCTACATCGAAAGGCGGTCGCCGTACATTGAAGGGACACTAAAGGAAAAAAAAGATGTTTTTCGCATATAAGTAAATTACAATTTCACAATACCGAGAACACCATTGTTTTCGCGAGGAGACGCTTTGGTAAGCGAGAAAACGCGCGAAAAGAAGATACGGGTGGCGGCGCCACATCGAAATCCCTGCACCAAACGCCGTGACTTCATAGATTTCCACGGGGCCTACTAGGTCATTCGTAGGTCCTAATCGGTAAATATGTTGTAGATTGTCCTCTCAGGGAGCCGTGGACTTAATATACCAAGTTTCAGGAAATTTCGGTGAGGCAATGTCGCCAAAATACGAAAAATACACTTTGAAATCCATGACGTCACGCGCTCAGAATTCGGCGCGAAATTCAAAAATGCAATTTTGACCTAATCTCCTCCTCCATTAATAAACATTTGCAGACATGAAATCAAATCAACTTGCGCAGGACAGGGCGGGTTGAACATCTGTTGCCGAAGCCTTCGTTTAGCAGTGGACATAAGATAGGTTGGCGATCATGATACGAAATCATTAGTTCAACACTTCACTTTGTATCGTGCGGAGCATCCTCTATCTTTATGTGTCATCTTCATAAGTATATCGGTTTTTGAAATAAGCTAGGGGGCTGAAATCTATGTGTCACTCAGCTTGTCGAAGACCAGGACAAAGATATCCATGTTTAAAGCAAAAGTTTTTAAGCGCACATAAAACGAGGACAGAAGAACTCAGAATTTGACTGGAATTTGTCCTGTCCTTTCAAATTCTGAGTTCTTCTGTCCTCGTTTTATGTTCGCGCTTAAAAAGATTTTGCTTTAAGCATGAATGTTGACCAACTAGCCCATCTCGCTGTCTTGTGACAAAGATATCGTACGGAAATAACAAATAGACAGATTGCTCCCGCGCACTTCTTTGCTATCTCTTGTTGCTATCTTGCAAGGAAGTATGTGAACGCTGTGCCATTTTTAAAGATATAATCGCTATCTCTCGGAAGAGCAACTTTGAAAGTGCTTAGCATTCATGCTTGCCTTTACGTCTTTTTTTTTATAGCTAGAAAGTCAGGAAGGCAAAACGGCAAAACGCTTGTTGATGTCGGGATCACGGACAGGCCAGGTGCTTCGGCTTTTTCCAAGAATTACGAGTGATTAACCCAGCCACGCTTCCTACCCCCACCACTTTTTCTTACTCACGGCTAAACGCACCGGTTCGCCTATTGTGATACGAAGCAGAACCAGCTGCGGAAGCGCGTTATCCTATTGTTCCTTTAGTACTCGGTTCTCGTAGCTTCACCTTTTCTGGTCTCACAGTCTTTCTTTAAGCCTTTGTCGAAATTCACTTTTAACATCGCCAGTCCTCTCGTCCTCTGCGCCCTTCGTCGAAACGCGAGATGACGAACTACGGAAAATGCAGCTTCGAGGGTAGCTCGAGAGAGGTCACGGCCGGCATTTCCTCCTCTCAACGGTTGGGTGCACACAAGCCTGCGCCAATGAGCGAGCTCTCAAGACTGACTTCATGAGACAGACGTCCGGTGGCTTCACCTTCGGATAACATAGCCGAGTGCATTTTAGTCGCTGAAGTGATCGGCTGCAACGCTTCGGTCATCTGGGCCAGGCCTCTCCGGACTGTCACGCCGATAGTGTAGAAGAGAGAGACAGAAGACTGACAAGTATAGGCTGGACCGTCGGAATAGAGGAGTCTATCCATTCCGTTGTGGTTTGTCCCAGAAGACGGAGGAAGGTCTGTCCGGACACCGCCGGACCTTGAGAGACGGACACCGCTTGTGCCTTCAAACGTGCTCCTTCAAAATCGGACGACTCTACCGCTGCGATGGAACTGATATCGGCATCAGCAGTAGAGGACCTGGTAGCGATATCGCCAGTGATGCCCTTCCGCTACTACAGTGTCGTCGGCGACGATGCAGTCGTCGGGCGCTGCCGCCAAGGAGGCTCGCTCCGAAGTGCCATATGCTTCTGGGTGGTCACGTTCATCGCCGGCCTTGCGTTCACTACCGGACTTACCATCACGGTCCTGGCACATGCGAAGTGCTTCGATTTCCCGCAGGTGCACCACGGCCTAATGACTATGCTGGGTGCCGCCGTTCTCGCCTACGTCGCAGTGGCGTTCCGCGCCTACCGCATATGTTAGCACGGCAGCTCGTCCTTCTGTCAAGATGGTTATCACCCGCATAGCACGCGTCCGCGTATGGTCCATGCGCGCGAAACTACCGGTTCCTTGTACAGTGTCTGCGTGCATTCGTTGAAGCCACTCATAGATGCGATCGGAGAATTCACTCAATATGCCAATCGTCTAGCGCCCGATTTTGTCGACTTAGCTGCGTGGCCATGTGCAAGGGTCTAGATAAGTGCTTCTTCGTCGTCAAAAAAAAAAAAGAAAGAAAAAAACATATAGGCTTGTTTGCTCTTCTGGGACAATGCATGTAACGTGCAAAGATGAGAGTGTGCTTGAGTCGGAGAGTTATCAAAGGCATTGTCTTTAAAAAAAAAAAAAAAGGTGTCTATCTGAAATGTGTTTTCTCGAAGAATAAAATCTGTTTTTAGTCAATCGTTTTCTTTTTTTCTCCAGTGCAGCGCCTCAGCCAGGCCACAAATAATCGATTACTTCAATTAAATTGGGACGTTTTACGTTCCAAAATCACGACATCGTAGCGGGGAACTCCCGATTTATTTTTACCCGGCTTGGTTATCTAACGTGCACGTATAAATCTAAATAATCGTGCATTTGTTTCGTACCAAACAAAATGCTGCCGCCATGGACGGTAATCACACAAAAAAAACTTTTTTTTTGCGATTACCCCCATGTGCAAAATCTTTCACCCGTTCAATGTTTCATCTTATTTTTCTTTGTAGCAATAAGCAGCTAACAATCGACTTATCACGGCTGGAAAGCTCGTGTGCTCGAGCGCACGACGGTCTTACAGCGCTAAGTCGCAGTTTTCAGAGAGCGCCGAATGAGGTGGCACCCAGAGTCGTTTTCATGTAAATATAGCTGCCTACGTGAGCACACAAAGCCGCATTGCGGATCACGTGACCGCGACGTCACGGATTAGCGAGTGGGCGTGACCCCCCCCGCGGCTCCTCGGAGGAGACGGGGACCTTTTCACCGACAGGGACAAACGATCCCCCGGCGGTGGGGGATAGGGCGGAATTTCGGGCTCTTGTTTGGCCACATTGTTGCACTTGCTTCTGCACAGAGCGGCAGCGGGTGTCCAGTCTGCAGTTGGGGTCATCTGTAGCTGGGGGCATCGTCGTCAGCAGCTGGTGAAACGGGCGGTACAAGCCACAGGAGTAGTCTGGTAACACTGGTCTCCCCCTCCGTTCGCCCCGTCCGTGTGAGTTGTGGTGAGACAGAAATGCAACAATCACTATATATATTTGTGGAGACTTCTCGCGAGCTGACCTCACTAGGCTCCGCCTTTATCCCCCGAGCATTTCTCCCCCGTCTCAGACGTCCTAAATATGCTAGAACCCCCACAAATGCACTGCCGAGAGAAGGACATCAGGATTGTGGCAGCCAATACGAACTCGTGACGCAGGTGGCGGTTGGTTGTTTTCACGAAAATCAAAACGCGCGTTTCTCGTGCAGTGGCGCGACACGCACTTTAAAATTGATTTTAAATATGCTCTAAGCAATGTTATTCGTTGATAATTTGTAGATGATGCGTGTGTGTCTACACAGATCTATCCCACGAGTTATCTCGGCTAATCTCGGCTTCAAAATTTTGTGTCTGTACTGTTCAACGTCGCCAGTACTCTCGTCCTCTGCGCTCTTCGTGGAAATGCGAGGTGACGAACTACGGGAAATGC
Organism: Rhipicephalus sanguineus; assembly: GCF_013339695.2. Classification (NCBI taxonomy): domain Eukaryota; kingdom Metazoa; phylum Arthropoda; class Arachnida; order Ixodida; family Ixodidae; genus Rhipicephalus; species Rhipicephalus sanguineus. The sequence continues at coordinate 39,257,014 of NC_051179.1, read as the reverse complement.
CTTTCCCCGCGGTTTCGAGGGTAGCTCGAGAGAGGTCATGGCGGCGGTACTTTCGCTACAACTAGCCACCCTACTACAACTTTTGAAGTAGGCGGCATTTCCTCCTCAAACGTTGGATGCACTGCACCAATGGACGCGCATTCGAGACTGACGTCATGAGTCATACGTCCGCTGGCTCCGCCTTGGATAACATAGCCGAGCGCATGAGGGGGACGATTTCACGGAGGCGATTATCCGACCATAGTGTAGTAAAAGAAAGAAAGGGGGAGGGATACAGAAGACTGGCAAGTATTGGCTGGCACGTAGCGGTGCTTCCTATTGGGCTGCAGAAATTAGCGCCGTTTTCTTTCTTCCTCAGAACCATTACCGCCACCGGCGTAGCTGCGCCGTCGGAGTAGAGGAGTCTATCCATTCCGTTGTCGTTCGTCCCAGAAGCCGGAGTAAGATCTGTCCGGACATCGCCGGCCTTTGAGAGACGGACGCCGCTTGTGACGACTCCAATAAGTGAACCACTCTACGCTGCCATGGAAATGATACCGACATCGGCATTGACAGACTTGGTACCGACATCGCCAGAGATTCCCTACTGCTACTACAGTGTCGTCGGCGACGTTGCAACCATGGGGAGACGTAGCCGGCTGCCACCACGCAGAGCCGGCGACCACCGCTTCCAAGAAGCCTCGCGCCGAACTGCGATATGCTTCTGGGCGGCCATGCTCATCGCCGGCATTGTGTTCACGACCGGATTCACCATCACGGTCCTGGCGCGTGAGAAGTACTTCGATTTCCCGCAGGTACACCACGGCCTGGTGACGATGCTTTGTGCCGCCTGTGTCGTCTTGGTCGCGGCCGTGTTCCGCTTCATCCGCGTATGGAAGCACGCAAATTTACCTTTCTGAAGAGGTGATTATCACCCGCATAGCACTCGTCTGCGTGTGGCTTATGCGCGAGAACATTTGGGTACGTTGTACGGTGTTCGTATGCATTTGTTGAAGCTGCTCAAAGATAGGATTGCAGGCTTCACTCACTATGTCATCATCCTAGTGCCTGGTTTTGTCGACGGAGTGGCCTTGCCGTGCGCAAGGTTATCGAAAAGTGCTTCTTCGTCGACAGGAAAAAAGAACATTACTGCGGGCTTTGCTGTTCGGGGACATTATATGTGACGTGAAAGAACGAATGTGTGCTTGAGCCGGACATTTGCCTAAGACTACGCGGTCTTCAACTGTTCTACCGAGAGAGCGTGGTTAAACGGTGTCTGTTTTCTCGAAGAATAAAGTGCTTTTAGTCAAACTTTTTGTTTTTTCTGCCCTGCGTCGCCTCAGCCAGGCCGCAAATAAGCAATTACTTTTATTAAATTCTGGCGTGTACGTGCCAAAACCATGGCATCATTGCGGGATACTTTTTTTTTTTTCCTTTTTTTACCACCCGGGATTCATCTAACGTGCAGATAAATCTAAATATACGGGTGTTACTTGCGTTTTGCACCCATCGAAACGCCGCCGCGTGCGGTAGTCGTACCCGCGTCCTCAAGCTTCCACCTGTTCACTGTCTGCGCTCAGGCTGGGACCGTAGTAAGTGGTAGTAGTTAGTAGTTTTATTCGCGATGTCCGTAGACTGACGCGCCGCACCGCGGCGTAGAGCGGCAACGACTCTTGGAGGATAGGCAGACGACGACGCGTGTTTTGGCTGCTGTAGTCAAATGCCTCGCGCCTTTGTACTCTTCTTATGCGCGTCATGGCCAAGAAGCACAACAGCAATAGGATGTGCTGCGTGCCCCAGTGCACAAATCGAGCTGCCCCTAAGAATATAAGCCTCCATTCGTTCTCGCAAGATCCGCGTAGAGGTCCATACGTGCTAGCGTGACGCGACGCGATGGACAGTAAACAAAAAAATGCTGCAGATCAAACCTAGTGGACGCGAAGTTGCTTGTTTTCGTGTGATCTTCGCAGTTGTTTTTATAGAGATTCAATACCGACTTCGATACACAAGCGAATTCCGTGAAATATTTCAATAAGCTCCGACATTGTACGGGCACTTTTCTTCGCGGCCAGAGCCATCGGGATTACGCTTGGTCGTAATCTTATGAAGCTGTTTCGATACGATCGAATAATATTCATAGCGATTTATAATAACAGTATTGCACGGGCACATTTGATCGTGATCAATGCCGACCCGAATCGCATTTTTTAATCGTGATTGGTCCAAACCGATCCACGTCGAGTTCGGCGTAGACGTCATCAAAATAACAATCGTCGTGATCTCGATTGCGCCTGATCGCGATGAAGAGATCGTGTAGCAGCACATGATTCGGACCGAGCCTAATCAAGATCGGCCCTGACCGTGATCAAAAGTGCCCGCGTGACAGCGGTTTTGCGCGCGTCGGAGGCCTGTACAATGCAGACAATCAATCTATGCAGGCTTCGATCTAAGGTGACATGATGCGTCCGTTTAACACCAAGCAGTTTTATGAACTTAAAACGGATTGAGAGAGTGTCTTAGACGAAAAGTGGGGCCCTCTGTATCTGCCAAAACCTTTTACTGTTCATTGAAACACATATTTTTGCTATTTAACGGAGACGTGCTGTGCAGACTCCGAGCTGCTGTGGACACCTGAGAGGAAAAGGCTCCTGTCTACAGCTGATGTGCTGTCGCACATCGTGCAAAACGTGTCGTACTACGCTGAAGAACACGCAACGAGCTGTGTTTACAAGGGTCTCTCCGGGCAAAGCGGAGCGCCTATCATCCCTCGAACAGCCATTTTGAGTCGACTTGCGCGCCACCTACAGTTCGCGGACAGTGCGACGCGAAAATACGGAAATTAGTTCGATATATCGTATGCCTCACTAGAAACCTTTTAAAGAGTTTACCGTATTATCGGTGCGCGAGATTGCTTCACGGCAATACGCGGGATTTTTTTTTTCTTAATTCTTATTTTCCGTGGTTTGTAACTGAGGGGTGCAGGTTATATGGAGGGGTGGATTAATATCTGCGGTTTTCAGTGCCAAAACCGTAATATAGTTATGAGCAACGCCTTATGCATAGTTTTCACGTGACGTCACAGACAGGTTCTCTGCGCTGGGTACCTCAACATGGCGGCCATCGTTACATTTTACCTCGTTAGAGAGTGTCAGTGCGGGGGAGGAGACACAGTCGTTCGGTCCCCGCGTTCTTTTGTGCTCTCCCCGCTTTCTTCTGTTCGCCAGCCACGCTAAGAGGGAACACAAAGGAACTCGAGGGGGCACCGGCACTAATCTGGTGTCACCGTTTCTTTCTCCGCGGGTTTGAGTAAGATTTGGCGCAGCATCTCAACCAGCTAGTACTCCAAGATGGCGACCACGGTGACGTCAATGAAAACTAGCTTCTGAACGTACTGGTATGGTACTGGCACTCCATGATGGTGGCTGTGGTCACAAAGAAGTTGCGGTATAACCTGCTTCAATGTGATAACGACGTGGCAGGAACGCCTCTGAGCATGTATAACGAAAGAACCTGCATATGATGTTTTGATAACATTATTGTGACGTCGCAAACGTCGCGTCCTCCCATGTTGGTGCTCCAGCACAGCGGTTTCAGTGACGTCAGTGCAAGCCATCTATTGGAGAGCTCCGGACAATATAGGGTTATCTGGCGCTACGAAATGAAGAAATCTGCATGTATAAAATGGAATCATTTCGCGCAGAACAGGGTGTATTAGAGATCACTTCGATACGCCTCTATCCAGTAGTGACTATAACATAGATTGGGATGATCATAAAAAAAGCATTAGGGGAACACTTCACCCTTGATTTGGTGGCGCATACTCAGTCTTTATTCCTCATCTTCACAAGTCATGAGCGAGGGGCTGAAAATCTTGTGTGTCGCTCAGCTTGTCCGAAACCGCGATGAAGATATTGTGCGGAATAGAGTTCTTAACAGATGGACAGATTGTTCCCACGCTTTTGTTTGTGGTCTGTTTGTTAACGTAGTTTCTTTTTGTCAGATAGTACACAGTGTCATTTTTAAAGATATATAATCGCCGTCCGTCGGAACAGCAATACTGTGAGTGCTTCGCACTTTACCGCTTCATCCATGTTTAACGAAAGCAGCTCGCGTAGGACATTGTGTGTTGGAGATAACTGGGCGAGGCCTCTGTCCAGCAGTGGATATGACATAGGCTAGCGATGACGAGTGTTTGGTGAACCCTTGGCGTTGTATTACATTAAGCGTGCGCCATCTCTATTTGCCATCTTCAGAAATATCACAGTTTTCGAAATAAGATAAATATTGCCACGTTGGGATCCTATTTGAGAACGTGGCGCAGGGCACAACACTCACACCAGTTTTTGAAACTGACCTTGCTCCAACATACAAATCCGTATAAAGATACGGCTTTCAGTAAATGTGAAGATCAGGAAATGCTGATATTTTATTTTTACATTAAAATAAATTTTCATGTGGCGCACCTATTGGCTTCGACACTAGCGTGACGCCAGGCTACAGTATCAGTTCTGGTGACTGGTACGGCTAGTTGTGATGACGTCATGCACCAAAACGTACCAAATGGCCGCTTGGCGTCACCAACGCAACCACAGAGCTCAGCGGCCGCGGAAACGTCACGAGATTTGTCGGGAGCACGTGACGAGAAGCTCATACCGTGTCGTCAAGCCAAGGTACGGTAGGAACCGGAACTAACTTTCAAAATCATTTTGTAATGAATTTTTTATGGTGTACTCACGCTTACCAGTTCATTTCTTAGACGCTTGAGGCCTTGGGCTTTCATTTGGCGGAAAAAAAGGAGAGAATGGCAACTGAATATTTTCGTGTCGGTACCCATTTAACTACAACTAAGACGGACGACATGAAAGTAGCGCCTGTCTTGTCCTGTGTCCTGCGCTGTGTGCTTGTAGAAGACCATGATGCAAATGGTGAACAGAGGCTTACCACGCCTTTGTTAATATGTTAACACATGCCATTTTATTTAGGTCTAATGATTGTCGGTCGGAGTAGCAGTTTCGGTCGTGCGTCGTACTAATCGTTTCGTCCGTGTTAATTATTTATTTTTTGTTTTCGTGAGGTTAGTGGGGGAGGGACGGGGGGGGGGGGGTCTTCCGTGACGAATACTCGTGAAGCTCGTCCCGTCGAGATAGAACGTTAGGAAGGCGTTGATGTGCACCCATCACTTTACCCGCCAAGGTGGTCTAGTGGTAATGGTGCTCGACTGCTGACCCGAAGGTCGGGGGATCGAATCCCGGCCGCGGCGGAAGCGAAAATGCTTGAGGCTCGTATACTCAGATTTAGGCGCACGTTAAAGAATCCCAGGTGGTCAAAATTTCCGGAGCCTTCCGCTACGGCGCCTGTCATAATCATATCGTGGTTTTGGGACGTAAAACCCCAGCAATTATTATTGCGCCCATTACTTGCCTTACTCGTGGTTGCACGCACCCTTTCGCCATTGCCAACCGCGTACGTAAAATCCCGAACAAGCGCCTTCCCCTTTTCAAGAGATTTAAAATATGCGCTCATTCCTTCCCGCCATTTTTTTTTTTACAACGTGTTCTCCACCGCAGAACTGCAGCAGCGATTATTCTCCACCACAGAACCACTGCAGCAGCGGTTCCTAGAAACCCAGGTTCTGAGAGTCTTTAGATATGTGCACGATTTCTTAGTACATTTACAGTGTGGTGCCTCGGGGTTGCATTCCGAGTTGTCCCAAATTGTCGGAACATTTGAAGGACGTCTTTCACCCCTTGTCATAAAACAATAAATTTCACTCGAGGATTCCCTCTGGCTCAGTAAAAAATGCATGTGTATTCAATAAAGCGTTTCATTGGAAGCACATGTGTGCAGTCTTCTTAGAGGCTCTTCCGCCGCCATGTTGAATATTGGTCCGCTACCGAGCACGCCCCCCCCCCCCCCCCCCCAAGGATGTTGTCCGATTATCTGTCACTGTGCGGGGGGGGGGGGGGGGGTTGAGGTTGCTCGGTATTGTACGGTAATCCCGTCGCGCCTTCAGTAGACTTTGCTCCAAGCTTTCTCGTCCCATAGTGCTCCCACCCTCACCGCGCACCTTGCCCTTTCGTGAAAACGCAGCTTGAATTTCGGCATTCCCTCGTTCGTCCTACACTTCATTCGCCGAAACGCTTGGCGACCACCTGCAGAAATTGCCCTTTCCCGCGGTTCTGGAGTGCTCGGAGAGAGGTTGCGGCTGCAGCATTCGCGATTTTGCCGCTGTAAAAAAAAAAAAAGAAAAGGAAGAAGACACTACAGTCTCGGCTAGATCGTCGGGCGTGTACTCTAAGCGTGGTAACCGATAAATGTGATTTTGTGCACCTATAAATTAAGAGTTACATTAGCTTTGACTGCATAAATTGTAAATTCGGTAACCTTTACTATCGGTGCACAAAATCACATTTATCGGTCACCACGTTTATAGTGTAGTAGCTGCGTCATCGAAAGAGAAGAGTCCCTCCGTTCCCCTCCCAACAAGGGCTGCAGAAATAGCCTCTTTTCTCCTTTCAAGCTGCCTCCCCACCCCCTCGGCCTCCGCATGCGGTTCTCCTTCGTCCCAGAAGGAACGTCGCGAGTCGGACGACGATCTATTCCGAAACGTTCCAGTACGCTCTACCTGCGGCCTCCGAGAGATGGACAAGGCTTCCGTTTCCCAATGTGCTTCTCCGCAAGTGGACGACTCGGCAACTCCGATGGTCGCACTTCCGCCCTACCCGGGGCCGCCATCGACTCAGTCCAGCGGCTACTTCAGTGCCCTCGACGACACCGTGTTCACCGAAACAGGTAACCGGCGGTTTCTACGTCGTGCGACCGGCAAAAGACGCCGCCAACAAGACTGCTCGCCGATCCCAGCGCTTCGAATGGTGTTTATATTCTTGGTGACGCTGCTCCTCGTCTACACTCTGTCCACGGCCGGAGTCATCATCATGACACTGGCGTACATGAAGTGGGTCGATTTCCTGCACATACGCCACGGCATACTGTGTATTCTGGGGGCCGGCGTTTTCGTCATGCTCGCTTCGCTGTACGGCGTCTTCCATAAACGCAGGTACGACCGCTCGCCTTCTGACTGAGATGGGATCGGCTACAACGCGCGCGTCTGCACGTGGTTTGTGTATGCGAAGATTCAGGTGCGTTGTCGAGTGTCTTTGTGCCGGCCGCTAGTGCATACGATCGAAGGCTTCGCACCGGATGTCATTGTCCTAGTGCACGGTTTGGTCGACAGACTGGTGCGGTCGTCTGAATGTTTATCGAAAAGCTCTAGTTCGTCGACGAAAAAGAAAAAGTTACTACGGGTTTGTTTGCTGTTCCGGAACAAGCGTGTGTGACGGAAAAAAACGGGCATGCGCTTCAAAGGTGTATGTTTCTTTGTCTAGGAATAAAGTCTGTCTTTAGTCAATCTTTTTTTTTTCATTTTTACAAGACAAATATTTCAAGTTTGAAGTTTTGGTGAAAGGGGTAGTTTAAGACAGCGCGAATGATCAGGTCTTGATGTACTCGTGTTGTTTAGAAAAATATTTTTGCTTATGAATAGCGGCGATTTGATTCTGTTTTCAAATCAAATATGCCACAAGGGTGATTCCACGAGAGATCGAACACGCATATTCTCTTGATATGCTTACTTTTTCTGGTATTTTTATATGTTATGTAGCCATAATCAACCTGCGCGGAAACGAAAAATTTATTCCAGAAAAACGTTCCTAGCACGCCAAAAACATATTTCATGGTGACGGCGAGGACGTCCCGCTATTGCTCACCACTGCAATAACGGGACCACTGCAAAAAAGGCGCAAAGGAAATGCAGGGGCAAGTGCTGAATGGGAAGAATAGCTCGTCCTGCTAGTCTGTGGCCCAGATTATTTGCTCAGGAAATCTTTTTTGGCCCTCCATGCGCAGCAACGTTTGCAAACCCTTGGCGTGACACTGCGATAGCGACTTCTGTAACACCTTTATGGTGCTCGTACAATTTCCCTGGAAATCGAAAGAAGGAACACACTTTGAGCGTGAAAAGTATTTCTCTGTAAACGAAACAAACCTTGCAGAAAAGCCCACTTGCAGGTTTCTGGAATCGGTGTCCATTCGTATTACGATGTCGACTCGTGCCCGTACGCGACGCATTATTCGCGATTAGCGTCACCGCTGTTCACAAGAGTTGGTTGAGAACAAATGGTCGGTTCACAAGTAGTAGAGAATGAATTCTCATCTCTAGATCTGTCTATTGCGTCTATGGTATATACGTCAACCCTAAAGTAGGTACACCGAGCCGGCTCTGAGAAGATTCGACGTCATAAATTTTCCGTTGTAGTACACCCCTGTTCTCTAAGTATCGCAGTCGTTTGGACAAAAGATTTAAAAAAAAAAACGCTGTTAGCCATTCAACAGTTCTTGGTAGCGTGAGCGTCCCAAATTATCCCTTCTTGTCAGCCACTCTGCTTTTCTGCGGTCTTCTACGTTTCACACAAATTCCATCCCCTTCCACACATCGCTGCCTTTTGTGTTGCGTACTACAGCGTTTATCTAACCTCATCCAGCGCAGGTGTTGTTGCGTCAACACACTATCTATCTCGACCGTTTCCCTCCCTCCTGCTGAGAGACAGTGCACAGGGCAATCTTCTTCCTCATGCATTACCGTATACATAACTTGCAAGTACGTCACACCGCGAAACTCTGGTATACGATCTTGGCATGCGCCGCCATCACCGAGCACATTGCAGCAGACGACACGGAGTCAAGCTGTGCGGCTCTTGCATTTCTCGTCAACGCCGTACGTCGCAATGACGATTTGTGAGGTATTTGACTGCCGCACGAGAAGTAAGTGTAAATCAGAAAAAAAAACATGGCTGATCCCTCCGTCATAGGAATCGGTATAACACGAAAGTGAAACGTGTCTTCACAGAAGTAGTGCTTATGATATATGAGAGCTTGTACAATGTCTATTCGTGTTTGGCAGCTATAGCACCGTTTGACGTGGATGCACCCATGTTGACAGCATGTCTCTATCGCGACGACTAACGCCCATGATCATGATTAAACCGTTGAGGTAGCTGACGGTGTGAACATATATTTGGACACAGCGAATCGTGAATCGCGCGTAAGGATGATATCAACAAGCTCATAATCAACACTGGTACCCGGTATGCACTTCTTCAAAGCGTCGTCAATTAAGGAGAGAAACGGCACGGTGTGCGCTTTCTAGTAATGGGTAGCCGACGCCTGTGCTCATGCATACAAACACACACTGCACTTCAGCAACGCGGGAGGTAGAGGTTCGTAGCCTGAGCCGCAAACGCGTGCGTCCCGCTGGCCTCTGTCTCGCAGGCGCTGCTCTCGCTCCACCAAGGCACGACATTCGCCCGTCGAAATCGCGTCCTTTCTGCAACGCATATTGCAGCAGTTTTGTTAGTCGGTGCTCTCGCAATTGAAGCAGTCGGCGGCAGAGAAATCTGTTCGTGCACGTGGAAGCTGCACTACTCCGATGAGCCGACGCGCGCTAACACGAATCCAAAGGCAAAGAACGTAACTGCGTCAAGGGTGCCTCGGCGACGCCAGCGCGGCCAGTCTACCTCTCTGGTATCGAGACGCTTTAACCATGACCTCCGATATCACGTGCAATCTCGGAGTAAGCGCTAGTAAGTGTCGATCATGAAGCATTACTTCTTTTCACCTCTCACAGACGGCGGCACCGCCCCGCTCCGCCCGCCGCGAAAGAGAATCTGTGAAAGATATAAGGCGCGTTCGCGCCGTGCATAGCAGCTCCCGACTTGGCTTAGTCGGTAGAGCCTCGGGCGCTTGCCGTCGCGGCCACAACGTCGTGGGTTCGATTCCCAGCGGGATATCTTTTTCTTGGTTTTTTTCTTTCTCACCCGTTGGCGTCCATTTTATCAACGTCATATCCGTGACGGATGTACTTGGTGGACCCCGGCATAAAACACTTTCGTGTTAAAAAAAAAACGCCAGGCCTGCGCGGAAAGCGCAGCACAGTCACAGCGAAAGCTTGAAGAGCAGCATTTCTAGAGCTCGTTGTAAACTCTCTTGGTGCTACTAATAGAAGTAAACTAGCAAGGTACCCACTACGTCATAAATCACATTATTTGTGAAGTTGAGAAGCACCTACAACGCCATTATTCATCATTCTGCGCAGAAACGAGGTACCAGCTACACATCTGTAAGCTATTATGTGGACTTTGTTGATGTGACGACTGATGAAGATGAATTGTGGCTCAGCCCTTTGTAAGAGGTTGGAGGCTTTCAACGGCTCACCAGTTACATAATTCACATTGTCTGATTGCCGGTCGCTATTTCGCTCTCCCACCATGCAATATACCATACGTTGACGTGAGAAAGAGAGAGAGAGAGAGACAGGGTGAAGAAATTCATTGAGACCCTGATGAAATGGATCATGCGCTCATGGGCTTCCTTGGCAACCAATACAAGTGCACTTGCGAGGAATCCACTACACTATACATCATTGTAATTTTTGAGAAGTAAGGAAGCAGGCACTGTGCCATTTTTTGTTATTCTACGGAGAGCCTTGGTACCTGCTAAATGCATGTAAGGCATTATGCGCACTTTGTTGATGCTGTGCCTGATGACGATGAAGAATTATGGCGGAGACCTTTTTAATGGGTTGGAAGCATTCAACAACCTACTCGTTGCGCAATTCGCATTGTGTGACGCCTGGTTACAGAATTGCGTTGTGCGACGCTTTGTGCTTATTTTACTCTTCTACCGCGCTATATTGCATATGCTAATGTGGTTCCTTCCCGACATAGCAGTTTCAAGCACCGGCATGGCTCATGAAAATAGTACACAGTATCACAACAGTCTATAACACAGAGTTACACTACTACAGTCACTTAGCGACAATGAAATTACAAGCACTGCCACAAAAACTGGAAGACTAACTTATAGTCTTTCATTCCAGGGAGAGTTCTTCATCAGGTGTTGCACAGAAAAGGTGGCGAGGCTAAGCACCTCGCCAAGATTGTGTACTAGTCCGGTCTGAAATCAAGTTCATCGTAAACTTCTGTTAAATTAATAACCATTTGGGTGAAATGTATACGTGATGAGGTGATCGGCTCTGCGTTACGGTCCTGCATTCGCGTCTTCTACAAACTGTGCATACCAATAACAAGGAACATATCGTACGGCACTTCATCAAGAGGTGTTGGCATCAAATAACGAATAGTGTACGAATTAATTTCAAATTCTTTCTGCAGAGTTCGCTGAAGGACATCCCAGAAAAGAATCGCATCTTTGCAGCTCACGAAGCAATGTTCTATTGTTTCAGGTACATCACAGAGACGGCAGTTGACCGACGATACAAAAATGCCTTTTGTTTGTAACCATGTTTTTACGGGGAGTGTTTCAGAATGGAGTTCATTTACATTCTATTAAATACCATGACAAAAAAAAAAACCGGCATGGCTCAGAGGTTGAATACTGGGCTCACACGCAGAGGGCCCAGGTTCGAACCTCGTTCCATCCTGGAATTTTTTTCTTATTTCGTTTTTTTTTCTTATTTCGAGCGATAGTGGTTACGTACACCGGCGGCGGCGGCGGCGGCGGACAACTACGGCGCCAAAAACGGCCGCTGAAATGATGTCATAACAGCTTTCGCTGTAAAAGGCCCAGGCAGCACGCCGCCATTGGACCGATCTCGGCCCAACGTCGGCAAATGACGGCAGCAATATTGGCCCCACGTCGGCAAATCACGCTCGCGCTACTTTCACCCGCATCGGCCCGACGTCGGCTAGCCGCCTTTGGGCCGATGCGGGCTTGCCGGCTTCGGGCCGACGTGGGCTAGCCAGCGTCGGTCCGAGACGGGCCTGACGTTATTCAGCCGATGATGGCAAGCCGTCATTGGGCCTATGTATGCTAGCCGATGCTGGCGCGGTGTCGGCCCCACCGACGTCGGGTAGCCGCCGGCGTGACCGTTTACATCCGTTATTATGTTTTAGCAGTGGTGGCTTACCGTAAGTTAAGTACGGTAGTACTATCGTCGTGGTCGGCACGTAGCTAGTTTATATGGAGACACCGGCGGTAGCTGCTCGATGCGTTAAGTAACCTGATCAGGCAGGCTGATACATGTGTTATAAAGTAAAATGGCTGCGTGCCGACCACGGCAGTTCGGTATTACTGTGGTTACTGTACTGTAAGTCAGCAGCGCTAAAATAGACTATTAGCGGCCCAACGACATTCATCGACTGCCATTGGTGCCATATTCGAAAAATGCTTCCTAATTAGAACGACTGCTCCACTGATGTCTTAGTGTGCGATTAAGACCCACAATTCTGTCGAAACGTGCAAGGCAGAGAACGAAAGTCAATATTGTCTCAAACAAAACTAAATTGATGAAAGGCCTGCTGCACCAACTACGCATGCGTCTGAGAAATTAAGGAACAACACATTTGCAAGGTGATAAACACAAATTTATTCACAGAATATGAACACACGCCAGCAGTTCCGGAATAATTATGCCATAAAGGAATATCTAAACATCTATAGATACCGTAGCCAACATCTAAAACAACCCCACAGCCACCGTATTCCTCAAAAAAAGCAGGGCAATCCTAATCGAGAATGGGATCAGGCGCAAAATCATAGGCGTGAGCAGAGTTTCCCTTCTGAGGGGGTGGGGGGGCGAAGGCTCATAGCGGGCCCCCCCCCACCCCCTCCCTATTAAGTCGATGTGTTTGGCAGACCTTGCGCCCACCTCTTCTTAAGTGACTACGGGGGCCGGCCGCCCCCATGCTCCACTGTGCGCACGCCTATGCGAAGAGTTACAATCTCTTCAACGTTATGCGCGGTACATTCACTATAAATATTGAAAGAACTAGAACGGGCAAAAATAGGAATAAGGATTAACGAAGAATATCTTAGCTACTTGCGTTTTGCGGACGATATCGCGCTTTTCAGTAACGACGGTGCCGAATCACGAAAAAAATTCTGGAGATGTAAACGAAGGCAGCATTAAAGTAGGATTAAAGACGGACCCGAAGAAAAGAAAGATAATGTTAGGCGGCTTGCCGAAAAAGCGAGATTAAGAGTGGCAACTAGACTAGAAGATTGTGTATACGAGCAGAGAACCCCCCCCCCCCCACGTTTATTAAGTTCACCAAGGAATGGTAGGCATTCGCAACACATGACTGGCAATTAAATTAGCGTTATCCTTTAAGCGGGAATTGAAATTTTTTCAGTGATATCTTAAGGGCCAAAAGATGGATAAACTGCTGCACGCGACGCGAGAAACATTGCGAGCGGTACCACAAGATCCCATGAACTCTACATCTAAACAAGATAGACACGCACGCATTCCTAATCTAAAGGTAAGATTGTAACAGAAAGGAATCGTGCATAAAAACCACTCACGTGTGCCCGTTGGATCGCTAAAAACACGAGCGAATAAAAAAATGCAAGCGCACCATATCAGAATACACAAAACACGATGGTCAATAGAGAATACGCGAAAAGAAGCGAACAAAAATCTGATGACACGTAACAGCAGTGAACAGCAGGGGGCCACTGGTTTCTCGCTGCGGTGATCTCTGCCGAAAACAATGCCGGAATCCTGCCGCGTATCCGTCTGGTGCACGATTTTGACTTTTCACCACACATGTCCACACACCGCACTTCTTGAAGAATTCTGCTGGTCGGAGAGAAAAAAACCTGCTCCCGCAGCTACGATTGTCCCGCCGTCTGGACGGCTTCCCTACCCTTCCTGGTCAAGCGAGTTTCGCGACAATGACGCTGAACGAGGGGAAGGGAGGGAGGGGGAGGGGGGATAGAGGTTGAAGACGAAAAAAAATGCGAATTCTCCCTTCTTGAAAGCACGGCTCAGCCTACCACAATGGTGTGCGATCCCCCCAACATGTCTATGGGCATGCCGTTTGAGAAAGGCGTTCGTCGAATTTTTAATGCATCACTTGTTGCCACATGTCGCTGCATGAAAACTTTGCGTACACCACGTTGGAGCCGCATTTTTCATCGTATTTCACGTGCCATAATAATAATTTCATGCGACTGTTTCTGAAAGCACGTGGGAAGCAATCGTTGAGCGAGATTTTTACTTGAAAAAGATATGTATGTCGCAAAATGGACGGTAACGAAGTGCAAATGCGAACTGACAAACACGTAGCAAACACGTGTTTGTCAGTTCGTTAAAGATGGTCGGCGGGCAAGTTGTTTTGTAAACATTCAAACGACAAAACGTGTCTGAAGCAAATGCGCTTGTTACGCTTCACCCAAACACGCGCGTGAGAAAATATGTGTAAACACAGAGATCGGAAACTGTCCGTGTAGTATATGAGTGCTGGCGGCACACATTCAGCGGCTGAAAGGATATAGCGCTATAAATATGATGACGGGCTCGATTTATGTACAGAATTAGTATTCACATAAAACTTGTTCCACTAAAAGCATTCGTGCGGGAATGTTTGGGTGAATTTTGATGCTGGATACATTAGCGAAGTCGGCCGACCAGTGGCGAAAACATTTACGAAATAGAAGTACTTCGAATTTGGCCCATGAAGTTAATGGTATGTGTTATGACGTTTCACATTTTTGATAGCGTTGAACAACTGGTCAGCGAAGTGGCCATCTAATTTCAGTCAGTTATTCTTCTACAGACCACCTTTTTTGGTAGAAAAGTGACTGTGCTAGTGATAATTGTTAGTCATTGTCATAGCAGAAACGAATAAGAGAATGCAAGCTATTCAGTCGGAGATACTTCGCGCCCCGAGTCGTACGTGCGGCATTAGCACGGTACAATATTTGAACTTTCTTATTTGTGCTAGTACAGCAATCCAGGTAGCGGTATTCTACAGCTTAAACCACAAATATTCAAGCGCCTAATGCTCTATTGCATTACGATTGTATCCTAGGCGGGCGAGCTGCCGGGCTTCTTCGGCGGGCTAAAGGTAGAGCGCAACGTCCAGGCTATTCTCGTCACTGACGGCCGGCAACACGGCGTCCAGCGTCGTTGAGGGGCTTCCGTGAGCTAGTTTGAACGGCGTCATATGTGCGCCGTTTCTTACACTGCCGTGTTAACTTCAGGTTATGTGCGGAAGATATTATGGCGTCCCATGTCATGTGTTCGACGTACAGTACATTGCCAGCATGTCGGCGAGGGTTTCATTTACCCGCTCGGTGAGGCCATTCGCCTGCGGGTGATGTCCGTCGGTGACTTGTGTGGCTCTATTTCAAGATGGTATGCGTTAGCTCTGCCGTAAAAGCCGTACCTCTGTCGGTGACGAGGACTTTTGGAGCGCCGCGACGCAGGAGGACGTTCTCAACAGGGCACGTATAACTGTCTGAAGGGAGACAAGAAAGGTCCAACATCGTCGATAAGCCATCGGCTCCGCCGATGTCAGCTGAAGCACGGCAGAATGACGGCATGCTCGGCCCAATGTTGCCGGGGAAAACCATCGGCTCGGCCGATGTCGGCGAAAGTACGGCAAAACGGCGGCTAACACGGCCCAATGTTGCCGATGAAAGCCATCGGCTAAGCCGGTATCGGCGGAAGAACAGCAAAACGCCGGCAAACTCGGCCCAATGTTGCCGGTGAAAGAAATCGGCTAAGCCGATATCGGCGGAAAGACGGCATTGGGCCGGATAGCTCGGCCCAATGTTGCCGGTGAAAGACCGACATCGGCTGAAAGGCGGCAAAATCGGCCCAATTTTGCCGGCAAATGTCAACGGCTCCGCCGATGTCGGCGCCAGGCTGGCAATGCTGGCCCGAGGTGGGGCCGCGCACAGCCGCCGTAAAACCAATATCGGCCCGACGTTGTGTGCTGCCTGGGGGACCAGACGCGGGGACGTGCTGTTTGCCAGAGGTGATCACCAATTCTGTGCGACCGCACGAAAGAGCTGTCCTAGAAGCGAAGCACATGGCTTATGTGCGCATAAACAGGAAGGACCTCAAGACATTGAACAAGTTCGTGTTTGCGAGCGTCGCTTCATAACAGGCAAGTTATGTTTCCAAATCTCGTGCGAAGTTGTTTCAACCATTGCGTGCGACACCATGGACTCGGACAATGATTGCAGACACGGAGGATCCGAGTTCCCCACTCAACGCTGTTTCGCTGCAGGCTGCATAATGTCCTGAACGATTCTCCTTCGGCATACGATAAAAGCAAGCGCACTACTCCAAACAATCCGCCGTACGAACGTAGACACGGCGCGGTCACTGAGATGCGCTCCTTTGGCTCGGTGATGGCGGACGGAAGACAGGAACTTGCATCACTTGCAAGTTATGAATTGTTGAGAGAGATGTGGAGGGAGAGAGAGAAAAAGCTCTTCGCCCTCTTTTTTCTCCAGAACCGCATTATGGCTCTGGGCGCCGCTCAACTGTGTCACTCCCCCACATTTCTATTTTCCTTTTCCTTTTTCCATCAAGAACCTCTTCTCACTTCTCTCAATCCCCTCTTCCTCCATTTGCCACCTAAGTCAGGCGCGCGTTTTGAATTTAGTTTTGGTTTGTGAACCTTCCGTATCTCCTGTGACGGCCGTTTGATTATTCGAGCGGCCGTCACAGGATTAGACAGCCATTTGCTGAGTGAAAATCGTCACAAGCTCCTTCGGCGAGTCGTCGGTAGCTGGAGGGTGACGAGCTCTCACCTGAAGGCGAAGACGTCATTTTGACTGTGAGGTGCACATAGAAGGTGCGACGTTTTCGCAAGTGCGAAAACCCGAAATGAAATTGCATAAAGTGAAACAAATATAAATATCTCCTTGGTGTGCGCTGTTCTTTTCAAACAGCGTCCCGTAGAAAATAAAGTAATGTTGTTTTTTTGTTTTTTTTTTCATTCTGACGCAGAAAACAGGGACGTAATTGTAGGACTATATTCTTCAGCGGTAGCACACGCGTAGTTCCGCTCTGTAGCCTTTCCTTCATTGCCAAGAAACGTTGCCCGCCTGCTGAACGTCTTGTTTGTTTGTTTTTTAAATGCGAAGCATTTCTTAGCGAACCTCTGGCACTTTGAGCGTTTCTATCTACGTATCTATCTATCTAGCCGCCTACGTCTGGGTGCTCTCATGATCGCCTCCTTAACTTGGTGAAGACCAAACTTTGCATGGAAGGGTAAGAGGATTTGACGAATATGTCTGCCGGGTCATGACATGAATAATGTTAAAATCCTGTCGCGTACGTCGTCAAACCCTTTCCACTAGACACGAGTGGCACATACCCGTTTACCACGGGCCGCGGTGTACGGGTATGCGCCACAGGTGATTGACAGTTTATATTTACCCAGGAACAGCGAGAACGGACATTGGCAACTTAAATGCTAGAGCGTTAAGGAAAACCAACAATGGCAGCGTTGACTCAACGAATGGAATGAATGAAAATTAGGATCCCTGCAGGAATCGAACCCAAGCATTCTGCGTGGGAATCAGGTATTCTACCACTGAGCCATGCCAGGTCTATGAACTGGTTTGGAAAAACAGCCTACGCAGGCGTAATATCGGTGCAACGTCAATTGTGGTTGTGGTGCTTGCTATCTAATTTTACAAGAAAGCAATAAACACTACATGACACCTACGACGTCTACTCCTACGATACAGGCGTCATATCAGATTAACGTCTGTAGTTCCAGTGTTGGCTCCGCTTTTATAGCAGTCTAATAAACATTACATTTGTATTACTATGATTCAGCAAGCTATATTGAAGCATTGCTCGACCCTGGAGGAATGCATTAACAAAAGTTACATATGATATCCACATCACCGCAGCGTAATGTGCACTATCGTCCACCAGAACGACGCAGTCTCCTCTTCATTTCTTACGAGGCTGGGCGATGGCCTCATGCTGACCGAGGATGATGCCAGATTGAGTGACAGCCGCTTTGTAGACTAGGCTACGTAGGCCACATGCGCCCAGGTAGTCTACGAATACGACAAACACCATCCACTGACGTTGGTCCACGTAGCACTATCCAGGCCTACCAGCCCCGACGGCCTATACCTCACCAACGCGAAGGGTGGCTTCAGGTTCCTACTTGTCGCCGGCTCTGTCGACAGCCGATTTGTCGACGAAATGACCGAGCACGAGGATGTAGATGCGGTCACTGACCAAGTCAAGGTGAAAAACAGAGACGTTTCGGGACCCATACGGGTTCCTTGTTCACACTGAGCAGGCAAGAGCCGTGTGTCGCTTTTTTATGCTAAAATGTGACGTAATGAACGGGTGTAGGTGTAGGAACCGAGGCATCTTAGAATTCCAACAAATTTACTATACCACATACTTCACTACACATGACCCCTCGTCACCACGATAACGACCGGATCCTATAACAAGTCATGACCAGCTGCTGGTGCTCACTGACCACGGTGATGGTGAGCTTGTTCAAGAACTGTCAAGAACTTCTTCCACACATGCACACGAGTTCGTGAAACGTGCGTGCGTTCTCGGGACACATATGCGGCTCTTCAACATATATATGTGTGCGTATAAAATTTAAACATATCTTTAGCGTCATTTTGTAACGTGCACAGTAAACCACTTTACACCCTTAAGGGGGTTTTGCCGTGTCTATAACTAACACCCTTACACCCTAGGAAAAGGGTGTTTTCACGTATCAAAACACCCATACCATAGGGTGCTTTCAATAGCCTAAACACCCTTATCACTGAAAAATGTGGATAAAAATCTACCAGTCAGGGGACACGCAATTACAGATGACATCAGCACAGAAGGTGCACGCACGCGCCAAACCGCACACACAACAGAGCGTATTGTAAAATACCACATGGACGGAGCGCTCGTAATACACAGCCTTACACTGACCATCTGGTATATATAGCCATAGTATCTTAAGCCGCCGTTCAGTGCCGGTGGAGATATTCCTGTTCCGTATAAATGAACATTAAACATTAAGAGAATAGGCGTACATTTAGTGTACGCTTGTAGATATCCCTAAAAGAGACATGGCTTTTAATCTAAACTCGCCTAAGATCCAACGACATTTTAATTAGCGAGTCCCAGTTATCATCTGGCACGCTGTGGTACGGGCCATGGGTGTTTCGATAACACATTACACCCTTACCTCCTAAAGGGTGTTTAGTTAGAGCATTATCCCTTAAAGGTTATTTTGGGGAAAGAAAACACCGTTACACCCTAATTTTCGCTAATTTTGTTAGGCAAATGGGTGTTTTTCTTGCTTGAAACACCCTTAAGGGTGCAAAGTGGTTTACAGTGTGTCGCTCAGTAAAAAAAGTTACGCCACAGTCACCTACCCGCCGCATGCTTCGCATAACATCGACTCCCACGGTACGTGGGATCTGCCGAATTTTTTCGCCTTCAATCTCTCCCCCTTTTCCCCTCTTTCCATACATCATACACTTTCATTTCGAAGGATCAAGTCGTGCTCACACCCGCTCAGCAAAAAGCCTCGTCGGTATCTATCACGTGCACCTTTATTCTGTACTCATCAGAGGAAGTAGATGAACTTTTATCCCAGCTGTTCCACGAGTCCCTGCTCCGGCCGGATCGTGCGTCGACGATCTCCTATCCCGCAAAGGCGTCCGGAGCGGCTCGCAAACCAACAAGTCGCCCGCCGTCACGCGCTTATACGGAGGTACGCTGACTCTTCCTGGTACAAGTCCTTCGCTCTGTCGTCTCATCAGCTCCATATTGTTAATCGTGATGGTGGCGCTTCGCTGGTGCCTCCATCGAAATGCGGCCGCCGCACATTAACGTCCTGGACGAAGCCATGGCGTGATGACGTTTCGTTATATTTGCTTTATCCTAAAAGTATTATGCCCCCTAATGCTTTTGGTTGTGGGAAGCGCAGGTAAGGACGACAAAGAGTTACGTGAAGAAAATGAATTAAGAAATTGGCAGGCATGAAATAGAACCAGCTCGTGCAGGACAGGGTGGTTTGGAGATTATTCGTAGAGGCCTTCGAACGCTGGCCAGCGTTCTGATCATTCTGCTTACCGAGGTCTCGAAAGGAATTAGGTGAACACATCGCTTCGTAATGTATGGAGCATGCCCTATCTTTATTTGTCATCTTCAGAAGTATCTGGGTCTTTCAAATAAGCTAGGGGCTGAAATATCTGTGTCACTCAGGTTGTCGAAAACCATGATAAAAGTTTTGTACGGAAATCCGGAGTTTCTAACTGATGGACAGATTGTTGCCACGCGTTTGTTCGTGATCTCTTGGTGCTGTCTTACAAGGAAATATTGCCATTTTGAAGGATATAATCCGTTATCGGTCGGAACAGCAGTTTTGTTAGTGATGAGCGCTTAATCACTTCGTCCATGTTTGCTTTTACGATTTTTTTTATCGAGGTTGGGTCAAGAAGGCAAACTCATTCATGTCGGGATCACAGATAAGTGCGTCGATTTTCGCTAAGTAGTAGCAGTGATTAGCCCAGCCATCCCTCCTATCCCACCCACTTACTCACATCTACACGCAGTGCTTCGCTTATCGTGATGCGAAGTGGAACCCTGCAGCGGCGATGTTGCTCATAGCCAAGCGCGCTATCCTGTCGTTCCTTTAATATACTCAGTACCCGTAGCTTCATCTCTTATGGTCCCACAGTCTTTCCTTAAGCCTTCTTTGATATGTACTTCTAACGTCGCCAGTCCTCTCGTGCCCTGCGACCTTCGTCGAAGCGCGAGATGACGAACTATGGAACATGCCAATTCCCGCAGTTTTGAAGGTTGCTCGAGAGAGGTCGCGGCGGCAATACTTTTAACTTTATAAGCCTGTACCAATGAGCGCGCAATAGATACTGACGTCATGAGCCAGGCGTCCGGTGACTCTGCCTTCGGATAACATATAGCCGAGTACATGAGAGCGACCATTTCTTTAGTCACGGAAGCGATAGGCTGCCGCACTTCGGTCATCTGGGCGGGGCCTCTCCGGACCTCGTTCTGTCAGAGATAGTTAACAAAAGAGAGAGAGAGAGAGAGAGAGAGAGAGGGAGAGATACCGAAGACTGACAAGTATCGGCTAGACCGTCGTGGCGCTGAGCCGTGTTCCCACTTGAGAGACAGAAAACAGCGCCTCTTCATCAAGAACCACTACTACTATACCGTCGTGCTTACAGTAGCTGCGTCGTCGGAGCAGAGGAGTCTGTCCATTCCGTTGTCCTTTGTCTCAGCAGAGACGTCGAGAGCCGAACGAAGATCTGACCAGACACAGCCGGCCTTTGAGAGACGGACACCGCTTGCGCCTCCTCCAAACGTTCTCCTCCGCAAGTGGACCACTCTACCGCTGCGGTGGACATGGTATCGACATCGGCAATGGCAGGCTTGGTACCAGCATCGCCAGCGATGCCCTACGGCTACTACAGTGTGGTCGGCGACGTTGCAATCGTCGGGAGCGGTTGCCGGCGGAAACCATGCAGCGCCGGCGTCGACCACCGCCGCCATGAAGGCTCGCTCCGAACTGCGATTTGCTTCTGGGTGACCGTGCTCATCGCAGGCATTGCGTTCATGACCGGTTTCACCATCACGGCCATGGCGCATGCGAAGTGCTTCGATTTCCCGCTGGTACGCCACGGCGTGGTGACTATGCTGTGTGCTGGCTCTTTCGCCTTGGTCGCGGTCGTGTTCCGCCTCATCCGCGTATGTTAGCACGGCAGCTCGTCCTTCTGGCGAGATGGTTATCGCCCGCAGAGCATGCGTCTTCGTGTGGTTCGTGCGCGCGAACATTTCGGTTGGTTGTACAGTGTCTGTGTGCACTCGTTGAAGTCACTCATAGATATAGGATTGCAGGCTTGTCTCAATGTGTCATTGTCATAGTGTACGGCTTTTTCGACGGAGCTGCCTGGCCGTGTGCAAGATGCCGAAAAATGCTTCTACATCGACAGAAACAGAAACATTAGTACGGGCTTGTTTGCTTTTCCAGGACAGTTTGTGTGAAGGTAAAATACGAATGTGTGCTTGAGCCGGACATTTATCTAAGGCCATCGCAGTGTTAAAGTGTTTTATCGGGAGAGAGTGGTTCAAAGGTGTCTGTTTTGTCGATGAATAAAGTCTGCTTTTAGTGAATCTTTTTTTCTGTTTTTTCTCCAGTGCAGTGCCTTAGCCGGGCCACAAATCATCAATTGCTGTAATCAAATTGTGCCGTTTTACGTGCCAAAACCACGACGTCGTAGCAGGGAACTCCGGATTTATTTTACAGCGAAAGCTGTTATGATATCATTTCACCGGCCGTTTTTGGCGCCGTAGTTGTCCGCCGCCGCCGCCGGTGTCCGTAACCAGTATCGCTCGAAATAAGAAAAAAAACTAAATAAGAAAAGAATTCCAGGATGGAACGAGGTTCGAACCTGGGCCCTCTGCGTGGGAGCCCAGTATTCAACCTCTGAGCCATGCCGGTGCTTGGAACTGCTTTGCAAAAAGGTCCTATACAGGATTCATGTCGGGAAGGAACCACATTAGCATATGCAATATAGCGTGGTAGAAGAGTAAGTAAAATAAGCACCAAGCGTCGCACAACGCGAATTCTGTAACCAGGCGTCACACAATGCGAATTGCGCAACGAGTAGCTTGTTGAATGCTTCCAACCCATTACAAAGGGATCTGCCATAATTCTTCGTCGTCATCAGGCACAGCATCAACAAAGTGCGCATAATGCCTTACATGCGTTAAGCAGGTACCACGGCTCTCCGTAGAATGACGTAAATGGCACAATGCCTGCTGCCCTACTTCTCAAAAATTACAATGGTTTATAGCGTACTGGGTTCCTCACAAGTGCACTTGTATTGGTTGCCAAGGAAGCCCATAAGCGCATGATCCATTTGCTCGGGGTCTCAGTAAAATTACAATGATTTAGAGCGTAGTGGGTTCCTCGCAAGTGCACTTGTGGGTTACGAAGGAAGCCCATAAGCGCATGATCTATTTCCTCGGGGTCTCAGTAAAATTACAATGATTTATAGCGTAGTGGGTTCCTCGCAAGTGCACTTGTATTGGTTGCCAAGGAAGCCCATAAGCGCATGATCCATTTCCTCAGGGTCTCAGTAAAGTTCTTCGCCCCCCCCCCCGTCTCTCTCCCACGTCAACGTATGTTATACAGCATGACGGGAGAGGGATAAAAGCGACCGGGCGTCACCCAATGCAAATTACATAACTGATGGGCCGTTTAAAACTTCCGACCCATTACAAAGGGCTGAGCCATAATTCTTCATCGTCATCAGTCGTCGCGTCAACAAAGTCCACATAATGCCTTACAGACGTGTAGCTGGTGCCTCGCTTCTCCGCAGAATGGCGAATAATGGCTTAGTAGGTGCTTCCCAACTTCACAAAAATTGTGATTTATGGCGTAGTGCGTACCTTTCTAGTGTACTTGTATTGTACCCCCAAGAGAGCTTACAACGTGCTCTAGAAACGCCGCTCTTCCAGCTTTCGCTGTTACTGTGCTGCGGTTTCAGCACAGGCCTGGCGTTTTTTTACCAAACGGGATTCCCTAACGTGCCGATAAATCCAAATACACTGGCGTCTCTTTTATTTCGCACCCATAAACACGCGGCCGCCGTGGGCGGCAATCGTAACCGCGTCCTCGTGAGCTTCCACCCGTTCACTGACTCTGCGCTCGCACAATTATTATAATGCACTTAAAACAGCACAATTAACGTTCCCTATTCCTTCCTTGGTTTCATTATCTGCTGGTTTTCATTAAAGGGACCGACAACTGGCCAGAACATGAATTGAGATGGCCCCACTGATGGAAAGATTGTCCGTCGCATTGACTCACACCAACCCTGTTTTTTTCGTGAGAGATGGATTTATATATTTATTTCTTAATTGAAAGTCGCGAAAAATGACCTGTAGCGCCTCTGTAAATAAAAATGCTGGTGTCGAGAAAGCTAAGAAAGCTAAAACGAGTATTGTGGTGCCTGGGAATGCCCCGCCCGCTTGTCTGCCTGATGGCTGCACGCACCCATCCTGTCTTTCAGTACTTCCAAGTTTTCTCGTTTCATCCCCCCCTCCCCTCCCCACCTTTACCCATTCGGCAAAACGCTCCTCGAATATTGGTGTTCTCTCGTCCGCCACCTCATTCGCCGAAACGTTTCAGGACGTTCTGCAGAAACGGCCGTTTCCCGCAGTTGAGTGAGGGTTCGAAGAGAGGTTTCGGCGGCAGTATTCTTGCGTTTGTGGTGTCTTGACTGCTCTCTTGTGTCCGTGTTTGCACACCCTGTCTCTTTAACATGAATTCTTGCTTTTGCTGCTGTAAAAAAAAAATAAATAAAAACAGCGAAAAAGAATAGAGAAAGAAGGCTCTGAAGTCCCGGCTAGATCGTCGGACAAGAAGGGCTGCAGGAACAGGGTCTTGTCCTCACCTTCAAGCCCTACCTCCCCTCCCTCTGTTCCGTTGTCATTCGTCCCCAGCAAGAAGGTCGCGAGTCTGACGATGACCTATCCGGAAACATTCTAGTACGTTCTACACAAGGCCGCGGAGAGATGGACGTGTCTTTCGTCTCAAGACGTGGTTATCCGCAAGATGACGGCTCGATCACTCCGATGGAGGTGCTTCCGCCCTACCCGGGGCCGCCATTCACTCAGCCCAGCTGCAGTGGTCTCCACGACGACATCGGTTTCATCGGGGCAGGTAACCGAAGGCCTGACATTCCTGCCCTGCCCGTCGGCAGCCGCCGCCGCCACCGCCAGGAAATCCCGCCGATCTCTGCGCTTCGAATGATACTATTCTTCTCGGTGACGCTGCTCCTCGTCTGCACTCTGTTCGCGGCCGGAGTCGTGATCCTGACACTGGCGTTCACGCAGTGCGTCGATTACCGGCACATACGCCACGGCATGATGTGTATTCTGGGGGCTGGCATTGTCGTCATGCTCGCTTCGGCGTTCGGCGTCTCCCGCATATGCGGGTACGACGACTCGCCCTCCGTATGAGATGAAATCAGCTACGGCGCACGCGTCTTCACGTGGTTTGTGTATGCAAAGAGTACGCGAAGATTTTCGGTATATTGTCTAGTGTGTGTGTGCGTTTATAATGTTAATATCTGGGGTTTAACGTCCCAAAACCACCACATGATTATGAGAGACGCCGTAGTGGAGGGCTCCGGAAATTTCGACCACTTGGGGTTCTTTAACGTGCACCTAAATCTAAGTACACGGGCCTCAAACATGTTTGTGCGTTTGTGCCGGCCGCTAATACATGTGGTCGAAGGCTTCACACCGGATGTCATCGTCCCAGTGCACGGTTTCGTCGACGGAGTGGCGCGGCCGTCTGCAAGGTTATAGAAGAATGCTACATCGTCGGCGAACAACTGCAACAACAACAAAAAAAAAGCTTGACTACGGATTTGTTTGCTGTTCCGGGGCAAACGTGTGAGACGTGAAAAGCGTGCGCCTCAGCCGGACATTCGCTTAAAGCATCGCGGTTGTGACGTCTTTTAACGGCTAAGCGTGGATGGAGGGTGTCTGTTTTGTTTGTCTATGAATGAAGTATGTTTTTAAGTCAATCTCTTTCGTTTTTTTCTCTGCGTATGTACAGTGAAGCACACAATATCTCATAGTTGGCGTATGGAGTGACTTGCTCGAGAGGGTTTGTCACCCGACCCTACAGACCGGCACTGTTACGTCACGTAGAGTCAATGATACCAACCTGTGTGAAAGTTTTATCCATACATTGACCGGCGAAGGTTCCCTAGATTAGAAGAAATATCCCTGTGTTGACTTTTTAGTGCCGTCGTTCAGGCTAAGTCACTTATAACGCAGTCTAAACGTAGTTCGCTATCTGGCCCACTTCTTCTGAATCTTATCAGAAGTGAAAATCAGCATATTAGCAGCCACTGAGGGTCTTTCTTCTACATTTTATGTGGAGCAATTGTACATAAAATGGTTTGCAGATGGTTCCAGTTCCTACAGAGAGAGGCAGATTTGTTCACTTCACCCACTCATTGAAGGCGTACACGTGATCCTTCGGGTCGATTGCAAGTCTGTGGCGCCTTTCTCGTGCTTGCAGCTTAATTGTGAGCTGGCGGTTATTATTAGAAAATAAATTTCTAATTTATTTTATACATTTGCAGTCAGCGTTGCATGATTCGCAGTAGAAATACAGCGACACTTTCTTTTTTTTTTTAGAATAGCCATGCTGTGTACCATCGATCAGCTTCCCATTTGGCCAAGTATTTTGTCACTGTTTTAGCTCTTACGAAAACGGCACAACGGAAAGGCTGAAAACACACGAGCAGTCTTCTCATCTCTTTCCGTGGTGCCGTTTTCATAATAATGAATATCTACCAACTCGCTCAATTGTTACTACTACTTTCGCTCTCTTTCTGGTGTTGAAGTTATTTGACATGGGGCAACTTTGCACGGTGAAGGCACGCGGCGAGTGACTTTGGCACGTTTCTTTGTGCACTACAAGACAACATCGCTCTTTGTTTCACAGAGCTGCAATCACTGAGGGCGCCCTTGATGCTACGCGCGTGCATGATAAACACTTTACGACGACAAAGTTTCATTTTCCCCCAGTATTCAGCCGCGTTACCGAACTGCTATCGCTTTTACTCGGCCCAGCAGAACAAAGCTTCCTTAGGTGAAAAAAAAAAAAATCCATCAAAATGCAAAAATTATCGTTTTTTATAGCCTTTCTAGTTGAAAAAAGCGTGATTACTCAGTAACGCCTGTTATTAGGCCGCGTTATGTAACATTTACAGAGGCTTGCTAAAAACCCTAGATTCAGTAAAAGTACGCCAAATCCTTGAAAGGGACAGAAAAACCATAGACCTGCAGATAAATTCCTTGGGTTGGCGTCCGCGAGGATGCAAGACAAGGTCTCGTCCAAAAACCCGCGTGACCTTCTCCGACCGAGCGATGACGCCACAAATCGCCAAAATTTGTGGCGTCAGCGTGTGACGTCACACGCTGACGCCATCAGTTGACATCGTGCAGATAAAACGTTCTAAATAATAGCAACAAAAAATGCAATACACTCAATGGACAGGTGTCTTCAACGATTCATCAATATATAACAAATTAAACATCGTCTAAGGTTAGGGATTCCTGGCTGACGCTTGCGCCTTTCTCGTCTATGTTTCCTAACGAAGAAAGCCTCCGTTGCGTCACAGGATATTTGGTCACTGCTCGTACACTATATCAGGGGCGTAGCCAGAATTTTTTTTCAGCGGGGTGAGGGGGTTGCACCATACTTTATGAACGCGTATGTTCCTGCGTCCGTTTACATGTGTGCGTGTATATACGCACATGCAAAATTGACCCCCTGCCCCCCCCCCCCCCCCCCCCCCCCCCCGCAAGTAAAAAGGACAAATCTCGGGACTTTAGTATGACGGTACCGGTCCTCCTTTCCAGGTCGTCAACCATTTGCCGGTGAAGGCACCACAACACCACAAAAGCTTTTTCAAAAACTGCTCCCCTTCTCTCCCCTGTCGTTTGTGGTACGCATTGTCACTGGAACGGGGAGCGGCAAAAGCACAATCAGCGGGAAAGGAGGAACGCTACCGTACTGCCTTACCGCATTTGCGTACCGTATTTCCGTAACTTGCTAAAACTTGTTGTCCGCGAGATCGATGCGCGCTCCCTCTTAACGTCCCTGTCCTCCCTCTCGATGACCGCTCTCTCCCAGGGAGGGGCAGCGCGGTCATGGCCTAAGTATCGCCGGCACCGGCCGTCAGGAATGCCGAGGAAATGAGACGTTCGCAGAACACATCGACGCGCTCAGGTGTCTCTCTTCTAGGTGCTTTTTCAATGAAGGCTCCGTGTCTGCGGCCATAAGGCGGTCTGAGGCGTTGTAAATATGCGTGACCCCCCAAAAATGCACTGCCGGGCCTGGTTTTGCTGCTTCTACTCGCTAAGCTGCGTGTTCTGGCGCTCGAAAACTTCACACCACGTGAGGCGCCTGCCACATTACATTTGACACGGCAGCTAGCTCGTACACGTCACTTTTCTGTCGCCTTCACGCGTGTATACCTGACTGCCTCGCCTGTCTACCGACTACCGACAGCTCATCTTCAACATGGATATGACAATGATTCACGACGACGGCAGTGACACCAGGGCGCAGATCTCGGAGCTCCCACCCTCAACATCGGTGCCCGAGGAAGTCGACGTGTCAGAGTGGAAGCCGACGTGGACCACGGGACTCGGTGCCTACGCCAGCATGACCCTGATGTTCCTCGTCGCAGCGCTGGCCGACTCCATGATCTCGAAGTACTACGCGCCAAGTTGGGGCTGTGTTCTCTTCGAATGGGCTCTGTTTCTTGTGCCCTTCGGTACGCTCCTGTACCAGATGCACGGGTGCGTTGAGTCCGTTCGCCCGCACATCGAAAGTCAGTTGATGCGCCACTCCCACGTACGCTGAAGGTTGCGACCTCCCCGACGCCGCGGCCACTGTTGGTGATGAAAAGTACAGACGACCGCAGAGGCAGAGGAGACCCTTGTAAAACACGTGGTGCCTCATCCGTGAAGGAGTGTTGTATCTGGTTAAATAAAGGGTTTATCTGAGGTCTGCTTCCGCCTGCAGCGTGTCGTTCAGCTCGCGACAGCGGCATGCCTGCCCGACGCCTCGGTAACTACACTCAACTATTAGTTTTGCCATTTCCATCGCGAAGGTCGAATAGGTTGGCGTCGAACTTACAAAAGTCTTCATTATCCCACACAACCTCCCTGATTTTTCTGACACGAACAAACATAATTTCACTTATAATAGTAATTGTTGGGGTTTTACCTCCCAAAACCCCGACACGATTATGAGGGACGCCGTAGTGGAAGGCTCCGGAAATGTCGACCACTCGTGGTTCCTTAACGTGCACCTAAATGTAAGTACACAGGCCTCTAGCACTTCGCCTTCACCATAATGCGGCCACCGCGGCCGGGCTTCGATGCCGCAAGCTTTGGGTCAGCACTCGAGTGTCATAACGACTAGGCCACCGTGGCGGGTATATTCACTCGGCCAGAACACGAGAAAATTCAATGTTCAGAGCGGGCGATCTTTGCCGCCGCCGAAATACAGCCCAGCTAAGAGGTTGGAAAACGTGACAGGAGTTTGCAGTCAAAATTTGCACATATCAGCTTGCGTAACTGCCTGATAGAGAGGTATCGACTAGGAAGTAAACCGGTGTTCGTACGTGTGTTGGCACTCAGCTGTATTGTAGCTACAGAAGGGCAATCACGTAAAAAAACACTGTTGTTGGAGTGGTCTAAAAGTGGGTATATATTATTTGGACTCTACGAGATATAGCAAATATAGGAAAATGGGAAGTGCTGTTATTTGTGCTGCAACAGATCTTTCTTGCTTGTGTTTAACTTGTGTTTAACTCAGACAAACTTTAGTGGTGAAGACAGGAAAAGGCTTGCGCCAGCTTTAACATTCAACACTGTTTTATTGGAAGCTCAGTTTCCATCCAGCATCCGGTAACGTAATGAAGTATGCGTGCAAGCTAAAAGTCCCGCAGCTTATTACGGTCATCGAGAGAGGGAAGGCACAAACACAGCGCCAACTTTCAACTAAAAACTTTATTTTGCGATCACACATGCTATTTGTACAAAGGCAGTGGACCGATAACAAAGCCAAGGAGACATCAAGCAAATATATAGTGTACAGAACTCTCACATGTCATCACTGCAATGAGAACGTGTCTAGCCATTTCAAAGCGAGAAATCTAGAAAGCCATTTTCTTTATCAGACAAGACCAAAAACGCTACGCTTACACACTTATCTTTTATTTTATCAATTTCATTTCGTGGGTCATTCTTCCATGAGCCTTAGTTAGAATGCACGTGTTTTGCCAGAGGCAGGACGCAGCCTCGTCTCTGGCAATTTATCCCAAATAACAATCGTGGTAGAATGTCCCGCGAAATTACAGAACACGAAATTGATAAAATGAAAGATAAATACGCACGCGGCGTCTTGGCCTTGTCCAATAAAGGAAAGAGCCTTATAGATTCGTCGCTTTGAAATGGCAAGGCACTCGGCGCGGTGGTCTAGTGGTTATGGTGGTCGACTGCTGACCCGAAGGTCGCGAGATCGAATCCCGGCCGCGGCGGCTGCATTTACGATGGAGGCGAAAATGCTTGAGGCCCGTGTAGTTAGATTTAGGTGCACATTGAAGAACACGAGCTGGTCGAAATTTCCGGAGCGCCCGACAACGGCGTCACTCATAATCATATCGCGGTTTTGGGACCTTAAACCCCAACAATCGTTAGTACGATCGCGCCCATGTGCTGGTGGTTTGAAGTTAGAAGAGCCCAGTAGCCATATTTTCTTTTGTGACTTTTATGTTTCAATTAGTAACTTTGAACGAAAGAAGGCAAATTGTTCAAGTGATTGTTTTTCTTCGTTAGAATCAACCTCATGAAACCAACAGACAGTGAAGCCAAGGGAACCTGTAGTCATTAACTGTAGCGTAATGTTTATGATGTAAATGTAAAGAAATTAAAGTGGACGAGAAGACAACTTGCCTCCGGTAGGTATCGGACCTACAACCTTCGGATTACGCGCCCTATGCTCTACTAACTGAGCTACAGCGGCGGTCGTCCTCCCGTCCACTTTATTGGGTATTTTTGTGCATGTAAACCCGGGAGTGCTAGCCAGCGCTGCTCAAAGCCATGACGGCGAGTGTGGAATACCAAGGGCGTCCGCAGAGCTTTTCGCAGAGAAGTGCATCCGCAGGAGGGGGAGGGGGGCATCTAGAACAAGCAGCCTTTCTTTCATTGCCGTGACATGACCGGCAAAATTAGTGATAGTATGTGACGTGAAAACTTGGCTCGCAATCCTGCAGGGCATTTCACACGGATATGCGGTACCTAATTGTGCTAATCAAGCTGCGTAGCTTATTGCTACTACATATAAAAATGTCATCCGAAATTGCAAGGAGGCGCAGCCGCCCCCCTTGCATCCCCCTTCGGACGCCCATGCTGAATACCCTTTTTAGAAATTACTATATTGTGTCTAATTCATTAGTAATTAATTCGTAATATTGTGCCTCATAATCCCGAATTGAATCGTAAATGCTGATACATATCTAATTATCGCTAGCGTCGTTAACATGAGCAATCTCGGCGTCGCTTCGAGCGCGCAATTTTTGAATCAGGGCCCCGTGTGCGTGAGACGGATACGATGTGGGTGCTGTGTGGCGCCAGACATACAAGGACGCTACCAGGCATAGGCGTGCACACGGGGAGAGGGTGAAAAAAACAGCTCTGGTCAACGTTTATAGAACGCTCTGGTGTACTTCTCTACCCTCTCATCTGTCTTTACCTTTCTTTAACTCACCCCGCCTGCAGGGTAAGTTAAAGAAATGTAAAGACGGATGAGAGGGTAGAGAAGTACACATAGCAGTTTTTTTTTTCACCGATGGAAGAAATGTGGTTCGCTACGTACTACCAGAATCCGAAGGTCGCAGGTTCGGTCACTGCCAGCGACAAGTTGTCTTTTCGTGCACCTTACTTTCTTCACGTCTATATATCACAATAATTACAATAGACTTAAAACAGTACAAATAACGCTCCCTATACCTTCCTTGGCCTCATTATCTGCTGGTTTTCATTCAGAAAATGCCCTGCACTTCTTGGTATGGGGCCCAGGAAAAGAAGAAGCGCTGACTGTCTACTGTCCGTTTTGTTTTCATTGGCTTTTTGCCCCGGTATCAAGAAGCCGAGCCGCTTACATTGAAGTACGCGGAACCGACCAACCCTAACTTTAAAGTACATTGAGGCATGACCAGACTGATTTGAATAGTGGTTTCGAGGTTAGGAAAGCCGCCTTTTGCTGCACCTCATAATGGAGCACAGCGCAGATTTTTGTGGGAACTGAAGGGAACGACGTGGACACCGTCAGCCTCGTTTTTTTTTTTCTTTTTTTCGTCCTCGTTCCTTTTGTGCCAACACATTGTCGGGAAAGAAGACGCTTACTTCTGCAACCACAACATATGCTGTCTTCTTTCAGCTTTCTTCCGTCTTCCACTTCCCATATCTCCTTTACCATGCCGCGCTGTGTTCTTTTGTCGGTTCCGGAAATAAGCGTCCTTCCGAACCCCGGACCATTGTTATCCACGAACGAGTGATAGGTTGGGGTACTTATCTGCCCCGTAGAAAAACCAGTAGTCGCCGGGTCTTTCCCCTTACTTCTATCACTCTCGCCCTTTGCCCTCCCCCAACGACTCTGAGCACTGAGCCGTGACCCCTCGGTCGTAGAAGGAAGTGTCTTTCTGATCCTCAAAACCACGACTACTTGTACTCAGCTCCAGTCACCTCGCTCCTGCCAGGCCGTAGATTCCTCTCCAACTGCGACCACAAGCGAGAAAAGAGGAAAAGGAATGTCAGCGTGCCACGACACGGGATCCGAAGTAGTCACCATATCCGAAGGTCCGGCGCTTCTAGCTTCTAGCTCCGTGGCACAGGTCCACGTCCCTCATGGCAACAGCCGTGTGCGGATCGAAGCGAGGTGGCCGCCGCCGTCCACCGACTCCGATCAGGCCTCCGTCGTGCGACGCGAAGAGGAACTGTTGCGGGGCTTATGGCGCGAGTTCCGCAACATCGGGATCATAATACTGATTAATCTACTATTGATCAACGTGGCACTGCCGCTGCACGTCCTCGAGAAAAGAACCGCGTGGGGGGTACTTTCCATACCAGTGGTGGGTACGACGGCTTTCATTGTGGTCGGAATCGTGCCGCTCTGTGTTTTGCTCTTGTTATTGTCATGCTATAAACGAGGATGGCGTGGCTAGACTTCTGTCTGATGGACTACTGGGCCGTTGCGGACTTCTGGGTTGGCTTGTTCGTGAGGATACTGGTGTTGATGTAATTAAAAGCGATGATCGTCCTTGTCACCCATCTGCTCTTGTACATGAAAGGCAGACACGTTTTTGTCCGAGAAATAAATGTTTAATAAAACGAGAACTGCTTCTGACTTTTGGAACTATAGGGTTACCACAGCGGTCTGCCGGCTCATCCCTCTTGGGTGACTACTACGTCAAACGTTTATGTTTTACAATAGCAAACAGATGTTGACGATATGCAGTGAGTTGATAAGTGACCATCGTCCTGCTGACGTCATGAGGATATATAGTTATACCCCTGCCACACTGGACGTTTTAATGTCATTCGAATGGAATGACATTCGCATCTATGACATTATGCGGCTGCTACACAGCGATATTTAATGTCATTAGGATCGAGTGACTTAAAAAATCGAATGAGTTCGAGAAACACATTCGCCGTCGCACTCGGACCGAATGTGTACTCTCCACCCCAGAGACTACTTAGAATGTGTCAATCCGCAGTCTCAAGTTCCGAAGCATTCATGCTAAAACGCTATTAATTTTGCATTTTGTAAGGCATCTATCATTTTAAAGAGCACATGTGTACGGAACGCTTTTGCGAAATGTTTTTACTCTCCACCTCAGTGGAGTCTGGGTCTGGCTCGCCTCCCGGCGCTGTCGGCCATGCTGCCATGTAAACAAACAGACGCCTGTGCTACAGTGGCTAGAATACTGTACCTGTGCGCACGTGTGCATGCAGCAATGGAATCATCAGCTCCACGAGCGCACTGGACACAGTCGGAGACTTACGCTGTAATTAGGCTTTGGGAAGACACTTTAAGTGACTTGCGCAAAGCCAAGAGGAATAGTAAAGTGTATGCCCGGATCGTGGAAGAGCTGCGCAAGCTCGGCGGATGCAGTGGCGACCACTGCCGCGATCGAGAACGCGTTCGGTTGAATGCGTTGCAGAATGCCATCGCTGCGTTTGCACTCTTCATCTATTTCTCGCTCCAGTCTTTTTTTTTTGGCTCACACGCTTTTCGCGCAACGCCAAATACAGAGCAACTAAACGCTTTACATGCTGCAGCTTGGCGTCGTCTTGCAGCGGCACTGCCATGTCGGCCATGTTTGTTGTGTTCTATTGGCTGTGGCTACTGGCTAAGCGTCGTCCTGGCTTGTTTTGGCCGGATATTATACCAAATAACATTTCTCTCTGTGTTTATTTAGTGACGTGACTCCCGACATACATTCTAAAATAAACAACTTCTCTTTTCTACCACACTACATTTACCTCCCTCAACTTTTCCGGCCTTCTTTTTTTCGATTATCGACATTGATATCATGAACGAATGACATTAATTTTTCCAGTGTAGCACCACCACGGATCGAATGGCATTCGTTGCGCCGAATGACATTCGAACCTAATGACATTAACATCTCCAGTGTGACAGGGGTATTAACCTATCGGTCAGCTCTGGTCATTTTTCGAGGTCGATGGATCTCGACGAAATTCACCGGCCGTGGTCTCCTGCACACTTTCGTCGTTTATGCAGCACAACAGACTTTAGTGGTCCTTAATTTTTTATCAATGAATTTGGTTGGTTATACACCTCGAAACGCCCGCTTGGCTTCGCGCACTTATTTGCTACGTTATGTACGACCAGTGTTAGCGATAATGGGTTAAAAGTAACGGCGTTACCGGTATCGCGTTAGTTTTTTCGGTAACTTAGTATAATACTCGCCATTATTTCGGAACTGCAACGACTAGCGTATCCCTCCCCCCCCCCCCCCCCCTCCCCGGTGGTCTTGGATTTATGGTACTTGACTGGTCGCGGGATCGAAACCCGGCCGCATGTCGATGGAGGCATAATGCTGCTCATTTTTCTTCCACAATGCTCTGCGTATCTTCTAGCACGCGGAACCAACTTGCCCTAACATCGAAGTACATTGAGGCACGACCATGTCGATTCTGAAGGGAGAGACAGTCGTACATTGTTTTAGAAGTTTAATAGTGGTTTCGAGGTTAGGAGAGCGGCCACATTGTGCAACACGCAGTGGGGCATGGCGCACATTTTCGAGGAAGAGGGGCGGCGAAAAGTAGAAAAGAGAATCGAATGAACGAGCGTCCACGTCCATGCGGAGGATTCGATGTGGTTGTCGATGGTTCGCAGGGGATTAGGTTCCGAACAGGACATCGTCAGCGTCGTTTTTTTTTTTCGTCCTCGTTCTTTTTTTGCCAACATGCCCAAACATATGCTATCTTTTTTCATCTTCCTTCTTCCACTCTTCCCCCTCCCTTTTTTTTTCCTTTACCATGCCGCACTGTGCTCTCTTATCGGTTCCGGAAATGAGTGTCCATCCGAACCCCAGACCATTGTAATCTACAAACGAGTCATAGGTCGGGGTACTTGCATCCCCAGCAGAAAGACCAGTAGCTGCCCGGCCTTTCGCCTTCCTTCTGTCACTCTCGCCCTTTACCCTCCTCCCCTCAACGACAATGAGCACTGACAGCGTACCCCCTCGGTAGCAGAAGCAAGCGTCTTTCTGATCCTCAAAGCCACGACTACTAGTACTCAGCGCCAGTCATCTCGCGCCTGCTGATTCTTCTCCGACAGCGACCTCAAACGGAAGAGAAAACAAAAGAAATGTCAGCAGGCCACGACAGCGGCTTCGAAGGACCCACGCTTCTTCCTTCTCGCTACGTGGCACAGGTCCACGCCCATCATGGTGGCAACAGCCGCGTGTGGATCGAAAGGCGGTCCGGTCGGGCCTTCGTCGTGCCCTCCGAAGAGGAACTGTTGTGGGGCTTATGGCGCATCTTCCGTATCATCTGGGCCGTGGCGCTGTTTAGTCTACTAGTGATCAACGTGGCGCTGGCGCTGTACCTCCTCCGGAAAAGTGCCACGTGGAGGACACTCTCCATGCCAGTGGTGGTTATGACGGCTTTACTTGTGCTCGAACTCGTACCTCTCCTTGTTTTGCTCACCGCTTTGTCATGCTACAGACCAGGACGACGTGGCTATAGACTTCTGTCTTAAGGACTGCAGGGACGTTGCGGACTTCTGGGTTGAGTTGTTTGTGAGAATAGTGGTGTTATTTTAAACGGTGGTCGTCCTTGTTATGCATCTGCGCTTGTGCAGGAAGAAGCAGACACGTTTTTGTCAGGGAAATAAATGCCTATATCAGCGGAAGGACTGCGCATCTCTGACTTTTAAAACTAGTGTTGCCACAGCGGTCTGCCTGCTCGGCCCTTTCGGCTGACTACTAGATCAAACGTTTATGTTTTCCCATTGCAAACAGCTGTTGGCGATATGCAATGAGCTGATAAGTGACCATCATCCTGCTGATGTCATGAGGATAGATAGTCTATCGGTCAGATCTGGCTATTATTCGAGGTCGATGTATCTCGACGAACTTTACTGGGCATGGTCCCCTGCACACTTGCGTCATATATGCAGCACAACACCGGTGAGTGTGGCGCATTTTCTTTTTTACCAGTTGATTTTGGCTTCGCGTACTTATGCGTTTTGGCGGTGACGGCGTTACCGGTAACGCGTTAGTTTTTTCGGTAACTTAGTAAAATACTCGACACTATTTCTGAACTGCAACGATTAACGTATACTTACCCGCCGCGGTATAGTCTAGTGGTTACGGTACTTGACCGCTGACCAGGAGGTCGCGGGATCGAATCCCGGCCGCATATCGATGGAGGCAAAATGCTACTCAGTTTTCTTCCACAAAGTTCACGTACCTTTAAGTACGCAGAACCAGCTAGCCCGAACATTGAAGTACATTAAGACGCGACATGACCGATTCTGAAGGGAGAGATAGTGGTACAATGTTTTAGAAGTTTATTTGTGGTTTCGAGGTTAGGAGAGCGGCCACTTTGTCAACACGTAATGGGGCATGGCGCACATTTTCGAGGAAGAGGGGCGGCGAAAAATAGAAAGGATAATGAAAGCAACGAGCGCCTCTATGCTGGTACTAGTAAGGAAAAGAGGCGGTTATAGGCCTCCCACTCTCAATAGAGTGCCTCAGATGAATGGATGGATAAGGCTGTACCCTTTAGATCGGGCGGTGGCTCACGCCACCTAGCC
Source organism: Rhipicephalus sanguineus (assembly GCF_013339695.2). NCBI lineage: Eukaryota > Metazoa > Arthropoda > Arachnida > Ixodida > Ixodidae > Rhipicephalus > Rhipicephalus sanguineus. The sequence continues at coordinate 39,220,238 of NC_051179.1, read as the reverse complement.
GTAATACAGTTAAGTACTAGCACTATGTAGGTGAAGGAATTTTCACCCGCGCCTTGATTGTAGCCGCCAATCAGGTAACCTCCTCCTGGTTATTTCTACCCGCTTAAAGGCCAACTCCGGCGATTTCTTGGCCATGTCAAAGTAATGGTGCTTTTATGTTCCTGAGACGCTCCTGTTACGGGCCCGATAGCAGAAATACTCGGTAAATTGGAGAATAATTTTAAATAAGCAAAAAAGCGCAACACCGAAACCGAAACCCAACCGAGTGTGCTGTCTACGTATGACGTAGATGTTGTTACGAACGAACCGGAAGTCGTGCAAGGCATGCCAGTCACGCTGGCGCCGAGTATGAAAACTGTGACAGCCGGGACGACCAGCGAAGCGCCGGCCAAACCAACGCTGTCTGTCGCCTTGTGCACAGCAGACGCTCGCTGTAGCGGCCGAAGCGCCGAAGTTAGCGGTGCCCTCGGCTGCGTCACTTCCGCCGCCTTCCCCATACTGACGTCACAGACGCAATGTTGCCAATAATTGTGGGAAGCCAGGAGGGCGTTTGCAGACAATCTTTAAAATTCATTTGCAAACAATCTGCGCATGTCTCAAGCCTGTAATTTGGCATAAACGACGGAAACGTGCAAATGAACGTACACAGCGAATTTCATTGAGATCCATCGACCTCGAAAAATCGCCGGAGTTGGCCTTTAAAGTCTATTTACCTTTACTGTCCTAAACCCCAATGCTTAGAACAATTCTGCGCCATTTCTTGAACTATAGGATGAAGCCCTTTACAGGCGCAGTATCAAGTGTTCAGCCGTTTCCTCCTCCTCTCCACACGACCTAACGTGTCTATTCCTTCGTATTTGGCTCGGTACATCTTGGTCCGCAATACTCCCGTCCTGCACAGTAAATCACTTTACACCCTTAAGGGGGTGTTTTCACGTATCAAAACACCCATACCATAGGGTGCTTCCAATAGCCTAAACACCCTTATCACTGAAAAATGTGAAAAATAAAATTTAGCAGTCAGGCAACAAGCAATTACAGATGACATCAGCACAGAGGGTGCAGGCACGCGCCAAACCGCACACACAACAGAGCGTATTGTAAAATACCACATGGACGGAGCGCTCGTGCAGTCGTGCTACACAGCCTTACACTGACCATCTGGTATATATAGCCATACTATCTTAAGCCACCGTTCAGTGCCGGTGGAGATATTCCTGTTCCTTATAAATGAACATTAAACATTAAGATAATAGGCGTAAATTTGTGGTACGCTTGTAGATATCCCTAAAAGAGACACACCCTTTAATCTAAACTCGCCTAAGATCCAACGACATTTTAATCAGCGAGTCCCAGTTATCATCTGGCACGCTGTGGTACGGGCCATGCGTGTTTCGGTAACCCATAACACCCTTACCTCCTAAAGGGTGTTTAGTTAGAGCATTACCCCTTAAAGGTTATTTTGGGGAAGGAAAACACCCTCACACCCTAATTTCTGCAAATTTTGGTTAGGCAAAAGGGTGTTTTGCTTGCTTGAAACCCTCTTAAGGGTGCAAAGTGGTTTACAGTGTGGCCTCAAACAGCAGAGAACTACCCCGAGAATTATCATAGATCTTTTCCTTGGCAATTTCCTGCTTGAAAGTTCGGTAGGTCTCCAGTGCTGATTTCATATTCATCCCTATTTTCCACATGTCCTTCTCAGTTTCTCTAACCTTCTTCTTAACCAATAATTCCCTTTGGTTCGGTCTCCTGCCGTTTTCTAAGTATTTACTTGTGAATTTTCTGGTCCGCTTCCTCCATTTTGTAGCGACATTCCTCATGTACAAGTAGCTGAAAACTTTCCTAGCCGACGTTCCTCCCCCATTTCTCTCAATCGCTCCTCAAATTTGATATTGCTGCTAGCCTCCCTGCCTCAAATGATGTCCATCCCATGTCACCTTGTACCCCCTGATTTGGTGTATTGCCGCGTGCTCCCAAAGCCAGCCTACCTATGCCATATTGCTTAACCTTTAATCTTGCTTGAACCTCTGATCTCATACACAAGACCGCATTGCCGAACGTCAGACCAGGGACCATGACCCCTTTCCAGATCCCTCTCACAACATCATACCTGTTGTAATTCCACAGTGCCCTATTTTTCATTACAGCTGCATTCCTGTTACCTTTAGTCGCCATGTATCTTTGTTTGCGCAGCGCCGTCCGCCGCCCCAGCGGAGAGAGGGGAAAGCTCCGGTAGCTCGGACGGGTCGCTCTTTCTTGGTTTTCCCATTGCACGCCCGGAGAACGTGCTGCCCGGGGCTTTTATCTCGCATTTTTCACGCTGCCCGAAAAGTTCTACCGTTTCCAATGCAAGCAGTGCAAGGAGTAGAGGCGTCAAGAGTGGATTATGGCAGTCGCAGCGATGCTTTCGTGGTCTTGTCACCTTGAAGCAATTTTTGTCGTACACAGTATTACGAACTATTAACGGGGAGAAACGCGATGATCGTGCTCGTTTGAAAGGGAAGTGCGTGTGTGAAGTGAAGCTACAATAAATAAGGCGCTGTACATTTCGATACTGCGCGCTGGCTTTCCGAGTAAACCATTTGTAAGTGACTGCAGCAGAGCATGTTCTTTTCTTTCTTCTTTATTCAATACTGCGGACATTATACAGGTCCAAGCAGGGTGAGGGCCAGAACTAGAAACAAACAAAAACATAATGAATACAGTTTGAAGTAATCACAATGTGACAGAAGGCAACAAAGAATTGTTCCAGTCAGTTACAGTTCGAGCGAAAAAAGAAAATTTGAATAAATCTGTTTGCGTAAAATATAACTTAATACACCCGAGTTTAAATACTGTCCCGTGAGTACCACAAGTGTTTTATTCAGCTGATGGCGGTACATGCCCCGTCGCGGCTCAATGTAAACAGAATTAAGCTGCATATTTGCACTGAGCGTTTATAGTGGCCTTGCGTGCAACACACCGTGATTGCTTAGCAGGCTGAGGTGTCTCGCTGCTAAGGTAGAGTGCGTGGGTTCGATTCCCGCATACGGCAGCAGCATTTCGATGGGAGCGGTGCACCTGGACGACGGACGGTCCCGGGAGACAAACAAAAACATAATAAAGCACTCTATACACAAGGAAACAGTTCCCGGCGTGGCACATTCCCGAAAACAGGCTGCGTTGTCAGGTGTGCCGTCCGGTGCAGTCGTTCCTTGACTTGATAGCGCCGTCGGTGCAGTATGACGGCCAGCTCCCAGTCAGGTCACAAAGCCACAAAAGAACCATACTCACAATGAACAGATCACGTACATTCCTGACGGCGGGCCGTGATGTCAGGTGTGTTGACAGCTGCAAACCTCTCCTTGTCTCGATGCGTTGCCGGTGCAGGTGACGGCCCTGCTGCCGGCCGGGTCCCAAAGTCGCAGACACCGCATAGTGCGGGACAGGTGCCCGATGAAGAATCTCCGACGCTCGGCTAATCGTTCGGTGCATCTCGCAGAAGCCTGAACAAAGCAGTGCAGAAGCGACTGCCTCCTCCGAGCAGCCTGGACTGCAAATATTTCATCCCCAGCCATAAAAGCGTCAAAGTCAGCCAAGCGTGTCTAAGGCGATGAAGAGGGAACTGCCAGCCTTGAAGGGCTCAGGACACAAGTGCAGTGTTGTCGCCGCATCTGGTGCGTTTAGGGGAACGTTGAGGTCGAAGAAAGCAGGGCTGATGCCGCCATACCATTTTGACGATCCAGCGGCGCCAAGCCGTGAAGTCCGATCATAACAATAGGTACAGCTGCCGCTTTGGAAACGAGCTGAAAAAGAACCAAGGCGGCCATAAAATTTTCGATGGCTTCGAGAATCAGACGCGGTTATCATTGGGGAAAAAGCTCGGCTCAATCATAAACATGCGCGATCCCAGCGGGTATTGTATAGTATGGTGCTGACCAAGCGAGCTGTCGAAACAAACCAAAGCGACATTCGAATCAACGAACACGGTGCGTGATCAGGCGTCGGTATTATTCCAAATTAAACACGCCTCTGCAAGAAAAATGCATGGTCGAAGTGGGTATGAAATATTTTTTGCGCGTATTATTATGCTGTCAAAAGGGAGCTCTAAAAAATCCAAGGTGACATTAAACTTGCGATCTGACGTTGTTATCATTCGATGCAAACCTCGGCAGAAGTGACACTCCCACGAAACTGAACACTGCGCATTGCAATGCAGCCAATGACTCAACAGGGCAGATGTAAATTTATGCTCTTCGCACTGAGATCATAATAAATTTAAAGCCTCACGATAAACTTGGCATCCAAGCAATCGAAAAGTTATCAATAGAAAACGCACGCGAAAGCGTGGTGGATGTTTGCCCGTTCAGCATGGGCACGCACGTAGCCCCCGCACAACAGCATTGTCCTTGACGACTTGCTTGGTCCCGCAAAGGAGGTCGATCGACCGCCCTCCTCTGGTGAGATTCCTATCGTGAAAGCATTTTTTCCACCTCTGCGATCTTTCTAAACCTTCAGAGCAAGCGACACGTGAAGCTGCAGGTGCGGGCAGAGGATCCACCGGTTTTTGCAAGAAAGGCGGCGAAACGCGTGCAGTTAGCTGCGGTGAAAGCATCGCGGCGAATTGCCATAATCCACTTTAGACGCCTCTGCTCCTCTCACTGCTTGCATGGGAAACGGCAGAACTTGACGGGCAGATTTAGGCTCTTCGTCTTTCTTAAACTTTTGTGACAGTTCACAATGCAGCAGGACTGCGTGCCTACTTTCCAATACGACGAAGGAGTGACACCCATAGTGTGAAAAATGCGAGCTAAAAGGCACGGGGAACCGCGTTCTACGCGCGCGCAATGGGAAAACAAAGCAAGCGCGACCCGTCCCGAGCTACCGGAGCTTTCCCCTCTCTCCGCTAGGGCGGCGGGCGGCCCTGCGCAAGCTTGAGCGTGACAGAAAAGCCAGTGGCTGCCGGCCCTTTTCCTTATACTTCTATCACTCTCGCCCTTTAGCCTCCCCCATTACACTGAGGTCGCAGAAGCAAGCGTCGATCTGATCGTCAAAACTAGTACTCAACGCCAGTCATCTCGCGCCTGCCAGGTCGTGGATTCCTCTCCGACAGTGACCGCACGCGAGAAGAGAAAACAAAGGAAATGCCAGCGCGCCACTACAGACGCTCCAAGGGACCCACGCGTCTTCCTTCTAGCTCCAAAGGACCCACCCGTCTTCCGTCTAGCTCCAAAGGACCCACGCGTCTTCCTTCTAGTTCCAAAGGACCCACGCTTCTTCCGTCTAGCTCCAAAGGACCCACGCGTCTTCCGTCTAGCTCCGCGGCACAGGTCCATGCCCCTCTTGGCAACAGCCGCGTGCGGATCGAAACGCGGTTGCCGCCGCCGTCCATCGAGCTCGTTCAGGCCTTCGTCGTGCGGCGCGAAGAAACAACTGTTGCGGGTCTGGCGCGACTTGCGCAGCATCGGGGCCACGGTACTGATTACTCTACTAGTGATCGACGTGGCGCTGCCGCTGTACCTCCTAGAGAAAAGTGCCGCGTGGTGGATGTTCTTCATACCAGGGCTGATTACGGTGGCTCTCATTGTGTTCGAAATGGTGCCGCACGGTGCTTTGCCCATGGCTTTTCCACGCCAGAGACCAGGATGGCGTGCCTAGACTTCTGGCGAAAGGACTGCATAGACGTTGCTGACTTCTGAGTTGGGTTGTTTGGGAGGATGTGAGTGTTGATGTTACTTCAAGCGATGGTCGTCCATGTCATCCATCTGCGCTTGTACAGGAAAAGACAGATACATTGTTGTCCGAGAAATAAACGCTTATATCAGCGAGAATCGCGTCTCTCTGACTTATGAAACTAGGGTTACCACAGCGGTCGGCTTGCTCAGCCCTCTTGGGCGATTACTGTACTCGCGGACAACTTTTCTTGGCATTGAAAGAAAGGCTACGGGGGTGGAGCTACTGCACATGTCCTGCTCCGCGAAGTAGTCCGGTTCGGCGCGCGTTTCGATTTTAGTTTTGGTTTGTGAACCTTCCGTACCTCCTGTGACGGCCATTTGATTATTCAAGCGGCCATCACAGGCTTACACAGCTGTTTGTTAGTGAAATTCGTCACAAGCTCCCTCGGCGAGTCGTCGGAAAAGCTGGAGGGTGATGAGCGCTCACCTGAAGACGAAGACGCCATTTTGACTGTGAGGTGCACGTAAGAGGTGCGACGTTTTCACAGGTACAAAAACCCGAAATGAAACTGCATAAAGCAAAACAAATATAAATACCTCCCTGGTGTGCGTTGACCCTCTTTTCAAACAGCGCCCCGTAGAAAATAAAGTAATGTTCTTTTTTTTTAATTCTTACGCAGAAAACACGGACGCACTTGTGGGACTATAATATTCAGCGGTAGCACACGCGTAGTTCGGCTCTCTCGCCTTCCCTTCATTGCCGAGAAAAGTTGTCCGCGAGTATAGATAAAATCGCTTTTTTTTTTCCTCACACAAACAGTTGTTCATGATATGCAGTAAGACAAGGGACCATCATCCTGCTGATGTCATGAGGATAATTAATCTATCGGTCTTGCACACTTGCGTCATTTGTGCAGCACAACAGGCGTAAGTGGTGCGCGTTATTTTTTTCTTTTTCTACCAATGAATTTTGTTTGTTATACCTCGAAACGCCCTTTTTGGCTTCGGTGCACCTATTTGCTTATGTACGACCCGAGTTTGCGGTAACGGCGGTGCGGGTAACGCGTTTGTTTTTGCGGTAACATAGTAAAATACTCGTTGCTATTTCAAAACAACGAAGATTGACGTACTTACCCGCCACGGTGGTCTAGTGGTCATGGTATTTGACTGCCGACCCTAAGGTCGCGGAATCTATTACCCTGCCGCGGCGGTGGTATTTCGATGGGGCAGAATGTAACTCATTTTCTTCCCCCACAAAGAACGCTTGAATAATGAAGGGACACTAAAGAGCAAAGCGATTTTTCTCATATGTAGTAAAGTACTCTTTCACGATACGAAAAACAGCACGCTCGCTGCGAGAAGAGGATAGTAAGCGAGGAAAACGCGCAAAACCAAATGTGGGTGGCGACGCCACCTTGAAGTTTCCGCACCATTCGCCGTGACGGTCACATGTTTTGACGGCGCCTCCTAGGGACTACTTAGTTCCTAATGGGTAAAAATGAAGTACATTGTCCTTTGCGGGGGCCATAGACTTAACGTACATGTTTGGGGTAATTTTGTTGAGCCAATGGCGCCAAAATACGATAAATACACTTTGAAATCCGTGACGTCACGCAGAGAGATTTCGGCGCGAAAATTTAAAAATGGGAGCTTTGAACTTGATTTCCTCCTCGGTTAATAAACCTATGATGGCGAAATTAACGACATTAGAGTTCTCAGAGCACTGTTTATCGATCTAAACCGATTCATTGTTTCTCTTTAGTGTCCCTTTAAGCGCTACGCAATTAGGAATTTAGCGAATACCACGTTCGGCGTAACTATCTGAAACAAAAGACGGCTGTTGATTAGAGAGTGAACATACGGTAAAGAATACTCCTTTTCACGTTAAAAGGACCGACAACTCGCGCTGCCGGCGTTGCTACAGCTGCCTCGTCTTGCTGCATTCGTGAACCCGCACCTCTGGAATCTTGAAAAACGCGAAATTGCTGAGGTTCTGACTGTTCTGCTTAGCCTTCTCTTTCTCGGCTTTGGTGTACGTACGGCTTTTGCAGCCTACAAACGGCGCAGTAAACCATGACAGCTATCGACTGGTCATACACGCTGCTTTGCTCGTCTGCTTGTTATTGCTTCAAATGGCGGATTACCCAGAGTGCACAGCGAGACCTTGCCTGCATGTCGCTTGTGGATGCCGGTCGTGCATACACCCTATAGCGACGAGTCGGACCTGCTTGTTGCGATTTGAGTAGGCTAATATTTTTAAATTGCGCTGAAAGGTCAACACACAACACACACACACACACACACACACACACACACCACACACACACACACACACACACACACACACACACACACGCACACACACACACACACACACACACACACACACACACCACACACACACACACACACACACACACACACACACACACAACACACACACACACACACACACCACACACAAAGTCGTCTTTTAATGGCAGAAAAAAGAAAGAATTAGGTCTCGCTATATATTTCCTCGAGAGATAACGTGAAAAGTTTCGCTCTGACAATCAGGAGTCCCGGTGACTAACTGGTCATAACCCATAAGCTCCCGCACAAAGTTTTGAAACAATGGGAACCGCTTGGCAACAACGACAACAGCAAAAAAGTGCAGGAAGCTCCACACCGTGAGAACTACTACTACTACTACTACTACTACTACTACTACTACTACTACTACTACTACTACTACTACTGCTACTACCACTATGACGGCGTCGTCGTTGTCGTCGTCGTAGTAGTAGTAGTAGCAGGCGGCGGCACAGGGCAGACTAAGACAGCGATCGCTTTAAAAGTCCTTTATTGATCACTCATCTCAGCGCACTTGCCCGGTCAAGCAACATATATATTTACATCTTGTATATTGTCTCGAGGTGGAGTGCGTCGGATTCGCTGGGACCACGAACGGACCTCTGAGTCGTTCAGGCATAAAAGGCTCTTCTTCCCGCGGCGCCTTTTGCGGAAGTGGACGCAGGTCACGACAAAGGAATGCAAGCGCACCAGTGAACGCAGTTAGGGCGACGAGCAGCCCGCACACGGCGGACCACTGGACGGGATGCACGGTGCCGTCCGGGGCTACTACCTGCAGCCTAGTTCTGGAGGCGACACCTGCCAGGATTCCGAACGTGCCCAGCAGCATCACGATCGTGCTGATCGAGATGACGATGAGGCAGAGAAATCTGTCGGACGACTTGTCCCGGGATGAGCCCGCGTATCGACGTGCGCGAGCGACGATGGGGTATGGCTCCAGGCTGCCCCGGACGACTTGCAGGTTGTGAAATCGTCGACGCATGTCCGGCAGTAGCAGGAAGACGCGGAGCACCTGGGACAGTGACTCGTCTTCTCTGATGCGTACTGAAGAGAGGTCGACATGATGGAGTCTGATGAGACTTCTGTTGAGCGAGTGCAAGCACGTATTTGTCCTTCGTCCGCAGAGTCTGTTCTGGTATGGTGGTGGCAGTGGCTGTGGTGAAGTGACGCTTTTTCTGTACTCCTTGAGGGCACCGTGCAGCGTCGAGTTCTGGGTATAAGGAGAAACAGTTTATCTCTCTCTCTCTTTCCTCCATCTCTCTCAACAAGAGGGAGAGATGTAGTTGAAAGAAGTGCGTCGAGGTTAGGAAAAGCGCTGCATACAAAGGCAGCACGGCGTAACGAGTTGGGGATGGGGGCGGAGTGAAACGTGGAATAGAGCGAAAAGCGGGGTGGTTGACCAGAACGGCTAATTCGGGACGCACCTTTCAGGGTGCTCTGCACCGACGATTGGACTCGTCGAGCCGAACTGCGGACCCCCCCGTCCGGGTAGGGCCCCGCCGGCTTCCAGCCGTGCGGTATTTCTCGGGTACGTCTGTTTTGTGTGCAGCGACTGAAGTTGCCGCACCAAACTGTAGCCCCATGGCCGAGTCTCTCTGGCGTGGAGCCGTGAGACTGGCTACGTCTGGTGTTGCGCTTTGCGCCGAGCGGTAGCCCCTCGTCCGGGCAAGGGCCGTCTTTCCGAAACAAATCTTCCCCTCCTCAACCCGGGGGGAGGTAGTGCCGGGATAGACGTACGGATGATATGGGTTGATGAGTATCGTAGAACTCCGGGACCCTCGTGCTCCTGCCGTTCTTTCTTTTTCTTTATTTATTATTTTTTTTTTCAGACGAAGGCAGGGGCGCTGCCGAGCTAGCTAGAACTCGGGTTGGGTTTGGTCAGACTGTTTGTCGTCTACTGGCCAGGAGCCGCGTTTACATGAAGGTGAAAAGCGTCGCATCGCATCGCATCAAACTTTCTCGAGCGATCGAGCACCCATGCGGATGGGTGGTAATGCGCTGGGAATGCGCATCGCACTACGCGCCTGGCAGGGGTGGACTCCGAGGGGTCGTTCGACTCACGGATCATCAATCACGAGGTGGGTAATGGCGGCCCAGGCGTCCTGCCAGCTTCGGCCAACCCTCCGACACCACATGGACAGCTGCGGGGGGAGAAAAACGAGGGCTTCTTGGGATAGTTAATGCGTTACCTGTAAACGGCGTCGCATCGCATGCTAGCAAAGGTGATGCGCTGCCGTCCGCATCATGCAAACTTAGATGCCCCCAAAGGCAGTAGGTAGTGCACTACCTGTGTCAGGTGGGTGTCAGGTGGCAATAGGCTCACCACGCAGGGTGCTCCAACAAGGCTGCAGAAATAGCGTCTTTCCCTCACCTTCACCTTCTGATCACACCTGGAGACCTCAGACGCACCTGGAGGACGAGGTCCAACAAATTGAAAGCTGGATCAGTTCGTGACAGTTATTCAACATACTGAAACACATCGCAATCACGACGCGGGACCAAGGGAATAGAGGGACAAACCACGCGCTGTGGTTTGTCCCTCTTTTCTCTTAATCCACGTGGTGGTTGCGCTGTGTTCATTATGACCAATAAAAGGGACCCAACATGTCACAAGTGCGAGCCCCTTCTCTGGCTCCCCTTCTGTTTAGCCGCCAAGCTCACCCGGCTTTCCGTAGGTATATTCAAAAGAGCCGATCTGTCTTCGGCTCTGGCCGAAGCGTAACAGGTTCGGTCCTGACGACGGCAGTGATCATTGAAGGACATCGCTCAGCTGCTCTCCCTGACCTCCAGAACGCCATCTGATGTAATTGAAAGATCCTATCTCCCTCTCATCCTTTCAACCCCCTGTACTCCCCTGTTCTCCAGTGTCACTTAATGTACCAAATTTTTCCATCGGTGAAAAAAGCAGCGGTTTTTTCCTTCTTTCTCCATCGTCGACTCTTCATATTTCTTCGCCCGGCGTGCGTGCACGGTAGGGGGGGGGGGTCCTGCTTGCGCTACAATAGCATAAAAGGTGCGCACAAAATGTTGTTTAATTCGAACACTTCACTTTGCAAACAGCAAAACCCTTCTACTCTGACGGTACAAACTCGTGGATTAGCATCGCGCAAGCAAGGCGAAGCAGAAGCGTTCGTCACTTGAGTCACTTCATTTCAGCTTTCGGTAGTGGTAAATGTTCTTTATTAACTTCTTTAAATGCGAAGCATTCTTAGCGAACCTTCGCACTTTGTGCGTTTCTGTTACGTATCTATCTATCCATTTATCTAGCTAAGCCGCCTACGTCTGGGTGCTCTCGTGATCGCCTCCTTACCTTGGTGTAAACCAAAATTAGCATGGGAGGGTAAGAGGACTTGACAATATGACTGTCTGGTCATGACATTAATAAAGTGAAAATCTTGTCGCGTAGGCCGTCAAACCCTTTCCTCCAGACACGTGTGGCACATACACGTTACCGCAGCCGTCGTATCCGGGTATGCGCCACAGGTGGTGATAGTTGATAGTTTATACCTACCACAAAAAACGGCGGACGACAGAAATTGGTAAAAACCGACACTTGCAGCGTTGACCCGACGAATGCAAAGCATAAAGATTAGGATCCCAGCAGGAATCGAACGCAAGCATTCTGCGTGGCAGTCAGGTATTCTACCTACAGAGCCACGCCAAGTCTGGAAACAGCTTTTTCCAAACACCTAGGCAAGCGTAATGCCGGTGCAACGTCAATTGTGGTTGTGGTGCTGGCTATCTAATTCTATAACAAAACAATAAGCGCTACATGTGTACTCTTACGATGCAGGTTAACGTCTGTGGTTCAGTGTTGGTTCCGCTTTTATAGCAGTCTAGTAAACATACATTTGTATTCCTGTGATTCAGCAAGCTATATTCAAGCGTCGCTCGGCCCCGGATGAATACGCTAACGAAAGTTGCGTAACATATTCAATCATCACGCCATAACATGCACTTCGGTTCGATAATACTGATGTATGTGCTCTAACGTGAGTGCTGACGTTACGTCAGAGCAGAAGTTACCCTTTAAACGGCAGTGTTGTCGGCGTGCCTGGTAAGCCCACGATGTGCACACAACTACTACATTTACAAAAACACGCCTATCCACTTAGCAACGCTTGACCCAAAGCAAGAAAAAAAAATGCAGCTTAGAACTACTCGCTGACTGCTTCGCATGAAACCGATTCCCACATGGTGTGGGATCTGGCGAATATTTTTGTATTTGCATTCATGATCTTTTTTTTTTTGCTCACCCTGATTCGGCCTTTGCAAGGTTTGCAGTATTGAATAAACCAGAAGATGACAAAATACATTATCGGTTTACGAATGTCTGAGTTGTTGCATTGGATGTATGTGCTGTGATTCGGCCTTCAATAAAACACGTGCGGAATGGCAGCGCTCATGTGCGTTCTTGTCTCCGTTTCCAGGCATAGAATATGTTTCGAAAATGTTTTCGATGGACGACGAATTACGCTGGACAACGCGGTAATGAGCAAAAAAAAAAAATCCTGTTGCCGCAAAAATTACAGGACCTCCGCTCTTCCCTCGCATTATCTCCGTGCTGTTTTTTAACCGCCCGTAGCTACAGTAAAACTGACCGCAATGAAACTTATCCTCAACGCCGGTTACTGCCTCATAGAAATATTGCACCGGGTAGTTACGCTAGCCGCATATGTACAGGTGCGATCAGAATATTTCGGAACGCCTCACAGGCGGCCGCTAGCCGGCGGAGTGCTACGCGCCGCGCGGGCAATGGCACAAGAGATTGAGAAGGTGGGGAAATATTCGCTCGTCAATCGCTGTGTGACAAAAAGAAAAAAAAAGATTTTCTGGTTGTGACTACCCCGTTCAGAAAGTGTCAACTCTTAGTTGCTTCGGACTTCTGCGCATTGATGTCAGGTTATGTGATGAAGCAGCGGAAGTATCACGCGAAATAAGTTTGTCGAAAGCATTGCCTGTAATCTGGATTATGTGTGCCTTTTTTTTTGTGCATGATTCTGTGCGTTTTACCACACTTCAAAACGGATTGCGAACATGCCTGAACTACCGCCTTTATTGTTCCACCAGCGAGCAACTGCATGCCTGTTCCGCGTTTCGAATTATTGTGCGAGCAGCTAGCTGTATATATCTTAGCTGTTTACTTCTGTCACATTTCCAAAGCTCTCAGCTGATGAATGTTTCTGCGGCGGGGAAGTTCGTTTAATCTGGACGTTGAATTTCGTCGTGTTCTTGACGAGCGAATAAAAAGAAATGCTGACAAAATTATGTTTCTTCAAGTTGCGCAAGTCAGACAGGTTGCGCGGAATTGTGACGACACGACGGTCGACGCCAACCTCGTCGATCTTCGCGATGGCAATCGAAAACACTAATAACAGCATTTAGCGCACAACGCAAGACAAGGACCGAGTGACAACCGACGAATACAGGCGCTACGAAGAACTAATAGTTCAGTGTAGCTACTGAGGTGTCTCACAGACATGCGGCTGGACGCCAACACGAGCGAAACACTGCAGACGGAAGCAGAGCTTCGATAAACACTTTATTTGCGAGATACAACGCCTATTCGTGCACAAGGGACTACATGGTTTAAAAGGATCTTCTCTTGCCTCTGTGGTCGGCTTTAACTCTGTGATAACCAGTGGCCGAGGAATCCGGGAGGTCGCAACCTTCAACGCATGCAAGGGGGCGGCCTCAGAGGCGATCAAACACTCGTTCAACTTGTAAAGGATGGTACCGATGGGCACAAGCAACAGCGACCATTCGAAAGATGAACCAGCCCAACAGGGCACCAAGTACGTCGAGATCGCGACCACGATCGGTCAGCGCCGAAAGGATGACCATCAGGACCATGCAGATATAGCATCTTGGACCGGCGGCCCATAACGGCGAATCGTCCGGCAGATCAAATGGGTCGTCTTCCTCGGGCACCGTAGCTGACGGTGACGGCCTGCAGCCGTCGCCTGGTCCCGTCGCCGTCGTCGTGAATATTTTGCCTGTTCCATGTTGAGGGGAGGGCGAGGGTAGCGGTATACAAAGGCGGCGTAAGCTTGACGGCGGCCGGTAAGGGACCTATTCCAGCCAGCAATTCCGGCGCCAAATCCAATGCGGCGGGCGCCTCTCGTGGTGCGAGTTTATACGGACGAAGGGATCCCATGAGCGCGCCTTTTAATACGGGGGCGGTTGACCTGTGCGCCACCAGCTAGATTTCGCGCAAACAACTATGGCAATACCGCGAACGCCACCGTATGGTGGATCCGTAACTTTCCTGAGCAGGCTGAACACCATGCTGGAAGCGCTGAACGGAACATTCCTGAAGAACACGATGTTATCGTATATTGCAGTCAACAGCCTCCTCCCCCTACATATCTATTGCATTTGCTTCTGTTTTCTGATACCGCTATCGAATTCAATTTGAATGGTTCGCAATAGAGTGCGTACTAGAGCCGAGGCCGATCGATACATGATGCTTATCAAGACAAGTAACAGCACAAGATACGCAAGAAGTGATGGAACGAAGTGCTCCCTACGGAACATTATTGCGCACGTAGCAAATATAACAAGGTCGACTCAAATAGGTCGCCGAAGCTTCGCGCGAAAAGCGGTTCAGAACCTATTGCCAACGACACCAGCAAGGGGAGTTAGGGGTGTTTGCGATTGAAGCGCGACTATGTTTGGAGGGAACAAGCACTAATAGCGAAAAACCAGGTTTTGAATCAAGGGTAAAGCAATCTTGATGTTTTACAGATTACATTTATTTCCCGAACAATATTATGTAGGTGAAATGTGCCAAGAATGTATGACAGTGTTTAATTATTACGAAAAACCTTTTTTCTTAACGCCCCCTGAAGAGAGGCGCACGTCATTGTTATTCAGTGCAGCCCTTGCGGTGCATGGAAGGGCGCGCTCTTAAGTTCCCCTGCGACGACACGCCCCCTCATGTGTTCTGGTGTTTCGCACTTGTATGCGTTCTGTGAAATGTCGTGGTGAGAATTTGATTTTGGTGTGCGCGAAGTTGCGAGGTGCGTTCATCGTTGGTGAACGTGTTGGCTATGGTTTTCAACGGGCAACGGCACGACGCGGCTAAACATTTCACGCGGAACGCTTTCCTCGGTACTCGCGGAAACGATGTGGTGTTCGAAGAATGCAATAACAGCACGCGCACGCCTGGCGAGCCCTCTCTTCTAGATAAGATACCGGGACAACGGTTCGGAGTAGTGTGCTTGCTGGATTTTCATGCTCAGTATTCCTGCTGCCCGGTTTCCTTCGTGAACACGCGGTTGCCTACTATATTTCCTGATATCGGTGAGCAGATCGCTAAGTTATCTGTCGCGCTATAATTGGCATGTCCTGATACGTTACACGTAAGGTTAACTTATCGGAACATAAGGCAAAACATAGCACACGTAGTGGTACGCACTTTTTGTACTTATTACGACATTTGTTGCTCCTTGTGTATGGGTGATTAAAATTGCGTTATTGTGACCATTGAATAAAAATTGAAATATTATTTTGGCATGACCAGGCGTCATTTCTTCTCGTTAGAACTGAAGCACAACATGCAATGCGCTCTTTAAGTTCCCTGCGCATGTGCGAAGCAACTAAGCAACGCTGCAAAACATGGGAGTTACGCTGCTGCCTACTTTATTCACACTGTGGAAGATCCACGAACGCAGAATAAAAGCTCCAAGAATAGGGTTTCCTGGTAAAACCAAGGCGAATTGAACGGCGGTACACTTAAACACAGCTGTTTAGTCACAAGTTGATATTAGTTTAGCTAGCGTTGGCTTCAAGCGCACTCGTCAAGGGCTTGCCGGCTCACCGTAGCGCGAGCCTTAGCGATCAGGCGCCTACGAAAAATATTTTGAGGTCAAATTTCGCGCTTGTGCCAACAAAATGACGTCACTTTTTACCGTATATTACGTCACATCCACTTTATTTTTTTGTTCCGCCGGAAGTGTTCCCTCCTCACACAGATGGCGCTAAGCCCCATGCATGAGCCTAGGAGGATATATCCTCCTAGGTTCACCAAGCAACTATGCGTAGTGCGATGAGGTCGTCTTGTTACATCACTCTATGCGATTTCATAATGACGACTCAACTTTTGGCGATTTGTGACGTCATCATATGATGTTTTTTTTTTTGCATCACTTCGTGTTCGTCACATTTCTTGTTTGATGAGGCATCTAAAACTTTCGCCTTAAAATTATTTTATATGGTTAGCCTATGTGTCAGTTTCGCCAGCATATAGTTCGCTATGTGGCGAAGTTATGCGCTGTATTAAAGCGAAAACACGGTAAATGTGAATTGGGGGCACAGTCGCGGGACTAGTGTACGTATTCGCGCGGGAATCGACCTTTTTCAAGCACACGAGTGTTACCAAACGGGCGCGCAAGCGACAATGGGAAAAGTGCGTACGCCACAGCAGATAAAAAAACGTTAAGCGTCTACCACCCTTCGTTGGTACTAATTGGCAATTGCATATGTTGGATTTTACAAACGCCGGTTTTGTTTCCGCGTGCTACTTCACAGTTGACCATACCGCAGATATTTGTAGTATATGAGCAATATTGGATGAAACACTGGAATGACCTTTTAAAGGGGACACAAGAGCAAAATGATTTTGATCGTATTAGTAAAGTACTCTTTCACGATGCCAAAAACACCACGCCTGCTCCGAGAAGACGCTTAGTAAGCGAGAAATCGCGTAAAAGAAAATGTGGGTGGCGACGCCACTTGGAGTTTCCGCATCATTCGCCGTGACGTCACATATTTTGACGGCGCCTACTAGGGCCTACGTAGTTCCTTAACGGTAAAAATAAAGTACGCTGTCATCTGAGAGGGTCATAGAGTTAACATGCCAATTGAGGACATTTTGTTGAACCAATGGCGCCAAAATACGATAAATACACTATGAAATCCGTGACGTCAAGCGTGGAGATTTTGGCGCGAGATTTAAAAATGAAACTTTGAGCTTGATTTCCTCCTCTATTAATAAACCTATGATGGCGAAATTAACGACATCATAATTCTCAAAGTACAATTTATCAATCTAAACTGATTCATTGTTTCTCTTTAGTGTCCCTTTAAAGGGACTGACAACCAATTTTTAGGGCACCTATTTTCTTTCAACTGGTCAGAGTTTCTAGCCCCGGAATGGTAACGTGGAAAACGCCGTGACACATTTTTAATAAGAAATGTTTAATCTGCGACGAATATGAACTTATGAAGTCTACACACACTTGAAAACACATGCTGCAAACAATGAGCGCGAGAGCCGTTCATGTTCGAGTGCGGCGGTTTACTGCGCATGCGTGCACACCGCGCGCCTGCGCCGCGGCTCAACATGTACCCCTGGCGGCCGCGAAGGCAGTGCCGCTTCTCACCGTGCAACTCCTCTTACCTCGTAGGCAGCACAGAACTAAGCGAGGATAGATAATAATATGCATACTCTAACTTTGAGGACCATTATGGCGTGCATGACAGCATCAGACTATGCGACTACGTATACAGCAAAGTGACCGACTTCATAATCGAGCTTCAAGGCTCTTCCGCTAGGGCTGCGCGAAATGCCGGTTTTTGTTACTTTTAAGCACGATTTAAACATATAAATCCTACTCTCAATGCGAAAGGATGCTGGAATTTGTCACTATATTTCACGGCCTCTCATTTCTACCAGGATCTAATCACACGTTGTGCCCAGTGTGGGTCCCTTTAAGGCCTAAACGCAGTTGGCAAGCGCAAACAGTGTTCAAGACGCTAAATGCTCAAAGCGGGAAAAGTATATCTTGCAATCCACAATTCCCATTCATATCAGTGCATCACAAGTAATCCTTGAATCAATGTGAATTCGTTGTTCAAGCTCATACTGAACACGATAGTAAGTATTGCCGGTATGGGTACATCCCTCGGTAACACCTACACTTACTGTGTTATCCCTTTCAAATTCATGCATACAGAGATACATGCAGGTGCGTTCGGTGTGTGTAATATCTACGATGCAAGAATAGCCGAGAAGCGGCGACGTGTTCTTTTCGTTTCGTGCTCCCACGGCGCCAATGAGCAGCGGGCGACCGAACACCTTGCTCGCTCGACTTCGCATGGCCGTACTACAGCGCCGAGGTGCTACTAAGTCCGCGTCGTGCCTCTCGTGCTTCAGAGACAGGTCCTCAAAGACCGATTCCACATGCTAACTATGAGGTACTATAAACATTCTCTGTGCAAAAATAAATGTGAACATCTCTTGCGGTGTCCATCTCTTGGAGGCTTGTGACTGATCTGAATAGATTTTCGCTCAGTTTTGCGACGTCTCTTCTGGTACGGACAACGGAATGGGGAGAGTCGTCTCTGTCGACTACGTAGCGACCGCGCGCGACGATCTATAGCTGAGTTTGCCAGTGTTCCTTCTTTTTACACCAACAAAGTGAAAGTATCGCCGCCGTCACTCTTTCCCAACTCGAGCGAAACAGTGTAGGACGACGCAGACCTTTGATAAACAATTTATTTACGAGATACGACACTTATTCGCGGAAAGGCACACGTGGCTTACAATGATCTTCTACGCGGTCGTCTTGAATTCTTGTATATTTACAGTGGCCGAGGCAATTCGGGAAGTTGCAACTTCAGCTCACGCAGGGGGGCGGGTCAATGGTGAGCAGCGCTCGTTCAACTTGAAAAGATCGCACGATGGGCACAAGCAACAGCGCCCATTCGAAGATCAACCAGCCCCAACTGGGCATCAAGTAGATCGAGATCGCGAAGTCGGTCAGCGCCGAAAGGAAGATCATCAGGGTAATGCAGAAGTAGCAACATCGACCGGCGTCCCATAACGGCGTGGACTCCGGCAGGTCAGACGGGTCGACTTCCTCGGGTGCCGTAGCTGGCTGTGGTGTCTCCAGCCGTCGCCTGGTCCCGTTGCCGTCGTCATCGACCGTTGGTTGTTCCATGTTGAAGGCGAAGGAACGCGGCTGTCGGTAGACGAACGGAGCGTAAGCTTGACTGCGAGAGCAAGGCGACCTGTAAAGCTCGCTCTTGTGGTATCAAATCCAATGCGGCAGGCGTCTCACTTGGTACGAGTTTAAACGGATGGATAGATTCCTATGAGCGTCTACTTTGTAACGGGAGCGGTGACCTGTGTGCCACCAACCTAAATATCGGCACCAAGAATCGGCAACGCCACCTGTATGGGCGGATCCTAACTTGCCTGAGTAGGGTCAGCGATAGTGCAGCACTGCAGACAAGGACTAACGAAGATAACACACTCAGCGCTGACTTTCCACAACCTTTAATAGGTAAGCGAAGCACATATAGTATATGTGTGGAATGTAGCCATGCGTAAAAGAGGGTGAAGTTATCAACCGCGTCGAT
This sequence comes from Rhipicephalus sanguineus, assembly GCF_013339695.2. Lineage (NCBI taxonomy): Eukaryota > Metazoa > Arthropoda > Arachnida > Ixodida > Ixodidae > Rhipicephalus > Rhipicephalus sanguineus. The sequence goes on along the minus strand of NC_051179.1, from coordinate 39,200,865 downwards.
GACCATACAGTAACAACAGCAAATCTCTTGTCACTTGTTGATTGAGCTCGAAGACAGCGACACACTTTAAAATTGCTTAAGATACGCAATCTCTTTTTGCAGTAGCGCAACTGAAGGGGAACTTACGTACAAGCTGCCAAACTTTCTTATGTGATACGCTTCAATGATCTCTCGCATTAACTGTGAGCAGTGCTTGCCTAATAGCTGACAACGCTCAAAGAGGGCCACGCATCGGCAGCAGTAAGGGCACGCAGCTGCTGTAGCAGACAAGCGCTTTTGAAGCATATCAAGCATGGCGAGCAATTTCAGCCTCGAAATGCGCAAGTTCCGAAATGTCGAGGGTTGAGGCGCCGGTTATTATTATTATTATTATTTTACTCTAGAGACGTAAAAAGCTTTTGCCGTCGTAACGGTTAGGAAACTCACACGGTCCCATTCATGCATTCACCTAAGGGTCCCTGACACGAAAAATCGAAACCTCGAGATGTTTGTGTTGTTTGGTTTTCCTGTATACACAGGCACTTCTGGCCGATTGTTAGTGGCGAACGTTACCTTTAAGATATTTTAATTTGGTTTTAAAGTAAACATGAGTGCTCGTCTTCGTTGGCAGCACTTCGCGATATCGCCATAGTATGCCATAGATCGAGGCCCCGTGTGACGTTCCACGAGGAAATCGAGTATTGTCGACGTGGCAGATGATTCGCGGGGCGCACACAATACCACGACTGGCACACGACGAGGGCTACTGTTCCCCGCCCCTCTCGCTCTGTTGTCAGGCTGCTCTCAAGGTGGTTTTGGCTGCTTACGCCAGGAATTCTTTTAAATGCGAAGCATTTCTTAGCGAACTACAGGCGATTTGAGCGTTCGTCTGAGTGCTCATGATCGCCTCCTTAACTTGGTGTAGACCAAAATTGGCATGGGAGTCTAAGAGGATTTGACGAATATGACTGTCTGGTCATAACATGAATAACATGAAAATCCTGTCGCATACACATATACATCGTCAAACCCTTTCGCCCAGACACGTGTGGCACATACCCGTATATCAAGGGCCGCGATATGCGGCTACGCGTCGCAGGTGATTGACAGTTTATATCTACCCAGGAACGGCGAGAACAGACATTGGTCATATAAATGCGAGAGCGTTAAGAAAAACTGGCATCGGCAGCTTTGGCCCGATGAATGCAAAGAATAAAGATCCAGGATTGCAGCAGGAATCGAACCCAAGCATTCTGCATGGCAATCAGGTATTCTACCACAGAGCCACGCCAGGTCTTGAAACTACTCTGGAAAAAGACCCAATGCAGGCGTAATGTCGCTGTAACTTCAATTGTGGTTGCGGTGCTGGCAATATAATTTTATAACAAGACAATAAGCATTACATATGTACTCCTATGATACAGGTGTTACGTCGGGTGAACGTCAGTTGTGTCTCAAGTGTTGGCTTCGCTTTTAAAGCAGTCTAATAAACATTACATATGTATTCCTGAGATTCAGCAAGCTATATTCACGTTTGCTCGACCCCGGAGGAATAGAAAGTTAGGTGTGACATTTACATCATTCCACCGTAGCGTGCACTTCGTTTCGGTAAAACTGACGTCTCTGCTCTTACGTGAGTGCTGACGTTACGTCCAGCCATAAGCTACCCTTTAAACGCCAGTGTAGTCGACGTGCCTGGTAGGCCTACGATGTGCACACAACTACTCCACTTATAAAAACGCATCGATCCAACTCGTAACGCTTGGCAAAAAAATGCAGCATGGACATCCTCGCTGACTGCTTCGCATGAAACCGATCCCCACAAGGCGTGGGATCTGCCGATCTTTTCTGTTTCCTGGGGGGGCACGCTTTATCATTTCATTCTTTACCGCGGGCGGGTGGCTAGAATTGGTCTCAACTAGCGACGCTAGCATTCCTTATACGACACATTAAAGCATTAACGATTCAATTTCGGTATTACCGGACACAAGGCTACAAATTACAGTAGAAAAGTCACACAAAAAAATTCGCTGTCATGGTTCCTGACAACTCGAAGGTGAAAGAGATGCTCCTTTTCCTTGTCTTCTCAGTCCTGACGTGTTTTTGTACTGCCTCCGGGATAGGCCCACGTTTCACCAAGCGACTGTGTCAGGTAATGACGTCACAAGTTTGGGCGATATGTGACGTCGTCATATGATGGTCCTTGCATCACTCCATGTTGGTCACTTTTCGTGTTTGATAAGGAATCTGAGGCTTTCGCGTTAGAATGAGTTCATATAGTTAGCCTAATTATGAGTAATCAAGTCTTATTTCGCCAGAGTGTAGTTATGCCAGGCACGTAGGCAAGGGGGGGAGGTCCCCCCCCCCCCAAAAAAAAAAATATTCCCGGGCAACCTTTCTTTTTTTCTGTTTGCCATGGAAAGACTTACTTTCGAATAATTAAACCTTGCCCCCCCCCCCCCCCCCCATCCGGAAAAAAACCCTCGCTACGTGCCTGAGTTATGCTATCTGGTAAAGCTTACGCCCTGCATTGAGGTTAAACACGGTAAATGTGAATTGGGGGCACAGTCGCCTGGTATAATAAATTTGTTTGCGCGGGCATTGTCTCAGTCGCAGCGAGCACATACCGTACGCACGGGCTGCCGACCGACATCGCCTAGGTGACTGTACGGCCACTTCGTCCCTCTCGGGTTACAGAGATAGTTCCTAAAACACTAATTGCACATGTGAACTGTAGGATACTATATAATGTGCGCATGAAAGCCATGCGCACATATTATCTGTTCACAAATAGAGAAAACCGTAAAAGATTGAATAAAAATAGGCTTTATTCCTAGACAAACAACAGGCACCTTCCGACCACGCTTTCCTGATAAAAGACGTCACAACCGCGATGACGTACGTAAATGTCCGGCTCACGCGCACTTGTTTTCTTGTTTTTTCACGGCACATACGCTTGTCCCGGTAAAGCAAACAAGCCCGTAGTAATGTTCTTCCGTAGATGAAGCAGTACTTTTCCATAAACTTGTCGACGGCCAAGTCACTCCGTCGACAAAACCCGTGCACTATAGATCCAACTGAACCTTGCAGAAATACACAGTCAATAGACAACACACCGAAATATTCGCGTACACAAGCCACACGCGGACGCGTGCGCTCAAGTTAGATGATCCCATCTATGACTCGGAAGGCGAGCTGTCGTACCTGCACAAGTGCACGACGCCGAAGGCCGCCGCGACCGTGGCGACAATGCCGGCTCCCGGAATGCACAGCACGCTGTGGCGCATCTGCGGTAAATCGACGCACTTCGCGCACGCGAGTCCCGTGATGGCAACTCCGGTCGTGAAGAGAATTTACCGACGATGAGCAGCTTTACCCAGGGCCAGAAGAATAGCACCATTCGGAGCGCCGGGTTCGGCGAGCCTTCTTAGTGGTGGCGGTGGTCGCAGGTGACGTGTAGGCTGCCTAGCGGTAGCCGAGTAGCGGACCCGATGAACATGATGTAACTGATGAAGTTGAAGCCGTCGGATACCGTTGGAAATGGGCCTGGAAAGCGGAGGCGCGTCGTCCATCGGAGCATTCGATTCGTCTATTAGCGGTGGAGCACGTTCAGAGTTGGAAGCAGCTGTGTCGATGCCTTGGAGGTGTCACCTTTGTGCAGTTTTGCGAAGTCTCTTCTGCGACGAGGGACAATGGAATGAAGAGCGTCTTTCCTTTCGACGGCGTAGCGACTGCGCGCAGATCTATCCGAGACTTGCCAGTCTTCCTTCTTTTCGGTTTACACCAATAAAAGCGAAAGTACCGCCGCCATCAACTCTCTCCCAACACGAGTGAAACACTGCATTCTGAAGCAGACCTTCGACAAACACTTTATTTACGAGATACGACAGTTATTCAGGGATAAAGCACCACGTGGTTTACAAGTATCTTCTCTGTGGTCGTTTCGCAATAACAGTGCCCGAGGCAATCCGGGAGGTCGCAACCTTCAGCGCATGCAGGGGGTGGCTCAGCGTTGATCAAGCGCTCGATCAAGTTGTAAAAGATGGCACCGATGGGCACAAGCCACAGCGCCCTCTGGAAGATGAACCAGCCCCAACTGGGCACCAAGTACGTCGAGATCATGACGTCGGTCAGCGCCGAAAGGAAGATCACCAGGACAATGCAGATACAGCAACATCGAACGGTGACCCGTAACGGCATAGGCTCCGGCAGGTCAGGCAGGTCGTCTTCCTCGAGCACCGTAGCTGGCCGTGACGGCTCCAGCCGTCGCCTGGTCCCGTCGCCGTCGTCATGAGCCTTTGGCTGTTCCAGTTGAAGACGTGAAACGGCTGCCGGTAGAAAACGGGGGGCGTAAAAGCTTCACGGCGAAAGCAAGGTGACCTTTGAGCGAGCTCTTCTACAGCGTCAGGTCTAATGCGGCAGGCGTCTCACGTGGTGTCCGTTAACCTCGGATGAATTGATCCCATGAGCGTCCCTTTTATAACGGGGGCGGTGGCCTGTGCGCCACCAAGCTAGAGTTCTGCGCAACACTATGGTAACACCGCCAACGCCACCTATATACGGTGGATCCGTAACATTCCTTAGTAGGATGAGCACCCTGTTGGAAGCGCTACTGAGGCTGAATTTCGCCGTTACGGAGCATTCCGGAGAGCACGATGTTATCGTCGTTTGCACAGTCAACGTTCCCCTCGCCCACATATCTATTGCATTTGCTTTTATTTCTTCAAGCTTTGAGTGGTTCGCATTAGAGTGCGTATACTGAGGCCGATCGGTACTTGATTCTTATAAGGACATCTAGCAGCGCATGCAAGATAGAGAACGAGTGTGGAAACAAGAGCGCTCTTTTCGGAACATTGCTTTTACTGCGCACGCAAATATATACGGGTGCGTGAAAAAGGAAGGAGAGGAGGAAATATTACATGGTATGGCGGCGTTTTGTTCGTTCGATGACTTGTGACATGTCGGCGAGCCTCTCGGCTTTGGCGAGGTCTTTAAGGTAAGCATGCATACTACTTTGTATTCTGATTGACTACGTGTTACGCTTTTACTGGGTGCTAACTGCAGGAACGAGTTATGCGTGACGAGAGAGAGAGAGAGAGAGAGAGAGAGAGAGAGAAAAAAAACATCAATGAAACTCAGGGAGGCTAACCAGACTCAGATCCGCTTCGCTAAGAGTGTACTAAAATGGATGGGGCCCAGCTGACAGCCTGCGTGAGGTGTGCGACAAGCTTGCTGAACCGAAGGTCGCGGGATCGAATCCCGACAGTGGCGGGCGCATTTTTGACAGAGGCGAAAATGCTCGAGCGTCGTGTGCTTAGATTTAGGTGCACGTTAAAGAACTCAGGTGGTCGAGATTTCCGGAGCCCTCCACTATGGCGTCCCTCATAATCAAATAGTGGTTTTGACGGTAAACCCCAGCAGTTATATTGCATAAGCTTGTAATTCGACGGCGGAATTACAAGAACGCCGCTTCGACTTTCAGTAACGATGCGCTGATCTCGGAAAAGTGTGACGAATGAATAAAACATTGAACGCATCGTCTTGAACACATACGCATGAGTATGCGGAATCACCCCCTCCCCGTTTTCAACAATACGAAGGGCGTGTTTTTTTTTTCTTTGTTTCCGACAATGGAAATTATTTTTGTAAAAATGCTATGACAGTAAGAGACCTTTCGTATTCGCACTCGAATTCCACGTCGCGACGGAAACGCTTGCCCGCTACTCAGTTTACTGCGGAAACACTAATTAACAGGACTGTGAATATTTTTTTAAGTATTGGCTTAGGGGCGTCACAATATATGTTAGAGGGCGTCAATATAAATATTATCATTTCTTTAGAAATTAGAAAATTGGGCGTGATTTTCGTTATTAATAATCGGATTTCAGTGGCGATATCGAAAGCGAGCGTGCCGGGCGCGCAGGAAAAGCGGCCGCTCTGACCGGAACTTTCCCGTGACGAGAAGGCGACAAAATTTGAATTAAGGCTTCCCGCCGCAGTACGCGGTCAAGAAACGCGGCAAGTCGTCGTCCGAAATACACAAGTGAACCGCTCATTTTTTTGCTTGCTATATGTGGGGCGCTTGCCTGTTTCCTAAACATCTGAAGTACGCGCAAAGCATTAATTCGCGTGTCGCTTAAATTTCTAGAAGTAGCGTCGGAGTGGCTGCCCCTGAGTTTTACACCTCACACTGAACGGAAGGCTGGGTATTGCGGTTTTCTTGCGCACAGCGCGAAACGAACAGATAAGCACCGAACATCCACGTAATAAGGTAAGGTGATCCGCTTTCAAGCGAGATGACTTGCTGCTTCCCACGGCTAGAGTATGCCGCAACGCTCTTTTATTAACAATACATCCCTTCTTCGTCAAGGGATGTTCCTGTCCGAGGTAATAGAGCGGTCGCCTTTTCCTGCTGCACCGCGTCTATGTCGTCAATGGCGGCGCTCATGTCAACGTTCCTCGTATGCAGCTTAATTCTTTGTCAGTGGCGTAGTCACCGGTAACACGTGATCCGCCGCATACAGGCTCGCAAGAAATGCCGGTGACGAAAGTACCAACGTTAGAATATTTCCTTAGTGCTACGATGAGCAGCTCAGACTCTCAAATAAAACAATTGTGTCGTGTGCTTTTCCACCTAGCGGGTTTCGCATAGTCCGAAGAGTAGCTGCCTATTGGACACAAGACACCTCAAAACTTATGATTTCTCGCAACGTGTGGCGCGGTTAGCAGATTTGGGAATAAGATTTATGTATCGCCAAGAACAGCTAGCATGAGAAGTAGCGCTCTGAAATAACTTGTGTTTACAGAGGGCGGTGTGCTTAAATCCATAGGGCGTCCCTATGAACACATAGAAGTGCCTCAACAATAGGCCTCAACTATCTTCTTTTTTCTCTTATCCGACTTTGCCTGCCATGGTCAAGCTTATCGATATATTGGAAGCACCTCCAGGGAATGTATGAAGATAATTATCTGCTGCCGCAGCTGAGTCATGGCGATATTTATTGTTTTCGTGTGCATCGAGCAGTGTTGTCGGTAACGCGTTACAAGTAACGGCGTTACCGGTAACGCGTTACTTTTTTCGGTAACTTAGTTAACTTAGTAACGTACTCGTTACTATTTCGGAACTGTAACGGGTAACGTACTTCCGTTAACATTTTTCGGTAACGTGAGGTGTCACGTTACTCGTTACTTTTTCATCCTGTAGGTGCCTTTTCCCAGAGCTCGCTACGACGAATTCTTTTGTCGCAGCCTCGGAATGCTGTCGGCCTGCCAGGCATTAACAAAGAACGTGCGGGCGGAATCACTTTTGCTAATAGGAAAATGCGGGGACCAATTCCTAAGACGCGCCGACTACCTTTGGAAAAAGTTGGGCCATCGCCACACAAAGCTTGAAAAAAGCCGCGGAATCCGGCATGAGAAACTGTACGGATATGTTTTCGTGGAAGTGGATTGTAGCAGGTGGATTGCTGGCACCTGCGCCTTTTCGTGCCCAAGAGACAGGCCGCCCGAAGAAAAAAGCGCATGGGCTGGTTTACTCCATACCATGTGCTGATCGTGAGGCTTCGTACTCGCGGGGGAAACAAAGAACTTCCCCGAGAGGCAACATAATAGGACGTTGACGGGTGACAAAGTCGTAAACTCGCTGGGCACAGCGTGGTGAAAGACCAGCGCATCCAATTTAACAAGTCCCGCGTCGTTGACTTAGAAGCCAATTATTATAAGCGGCTTTTTGTGGAATCCTGACCCATCCAGGCGACAACTGGTAACGTCAACCGGTCTACAGGTGCTCTGCCGATCGAGTCTGCCTCAACGGAATTCTGCACATCATGGAGAATAGGCGTGACCCCACGGCAGGTAGAAGACCCTCAAAAAGAAAACGAGTGGGACGCGGAACGTCTAACTATGGTGGCTAGAGGGGGAAGTGTGACGGGCGAGAGCGGAGGGCTGTACGAATTCCCAATGAAAGATGGCGGTCACACCAGGTGGCGCTACCTGCGCCGTAGGTGCTTGCGGCCATGCTTGCGGCGGCATTTGCCTGCTTTGCGTATGGCCGCTAGACGTTAGTTTCACTTGTTTCTAATAATCGCTTATACCCCGCGCCCGTGTAGTTAAAGGCGCTACGTGTTTGTTTCGCTAAGAAGCACGTGTTGCAAGTTCTTAGCGGTGTTAAGCAAGAGGAAAAAAAAAAGACAACCAACATTGCTTTTAAACCAGACGGAACTGGCGTGCCTCCATGTTTTCATATTTCAATGTGTCTTAATATCGGTTTGCTTCGACATGTTTAATCTGCTACAGTGTGCATAAACTGGGCTAGTTGGTTGATTTTCATGGTAAAAGCAGCGCAAAAAGACGACAACACGAGAAGAACGACACAGGACAGGCGCTGAACTGTTCAGCACTGGTTCTGTGTCATTCTTATTATCATATTCCTTTTGCGCTGCTTTTACCATATTTATAGTCTGCTTCAGTTGAACTAAACCACTTGCTCGGCTGCATAGCTCAGCTAACTTTAAAGTGTTCTTTCCTCTTGGTCAAGTGTAAACTGTTTACAATCGTTCATAGCGAGTATACTGGCTGCAGTGCAGCGCGTTTTTTTTTCTCTCTCTCTTAGTCCGCACCCACCTCCCCCCCTCCATTTCCTCTGTATTGTAGGGGGTTCTCTTGAGCGCGAAATGTTCAAAGCATTTACATTTTCCGGCTACTTTTCCTTGAGAAAATTGAAGTGCTCTTGAGCGCGAAATGTTCAAAGCATTTACAATTTCCGGCTCCGTTTCCCTTGAGAAAATTGAAGTGGAGATTGGAATGCTGCAGCTGGAGGCTCTTTGATACTGAGCATTTTATTTTATTATTTAGCGATAGTTCTATCTCTGCAAGGACCAATGATTTCTGTTACTTACGGCTTTAGATGCATACTAAATACATGCAAGGGAAATGGTAAAACATGTTTATTTATCACACATTGCCATCCCATAATTGTGTCAGACATTTGTTGTCACATACTCCCCTATCACGTTAAGAGGTCAAATTACTTGACCCTCCTCAACTTCAAGTTTTTGGCGCTCCCTTTGGACACTCCTGTCTGCTTTTCTTTTTTTGGTAAATTACTTCGCGGTGCGTTCGGAAACAACCGTAGGCACAGCGTCTTCTGAACAAACGCGGGGTATCTCACAACCTCACCGTTTATAATGTGTTGGTATGGTCCTTCCGATGAAACTCACGTCGAAGTGCCGCTCCGCAAACAACGCTGTCCTTCGTCAGCTCTTTGTCAGTCCGCTTATTATTTAGAGCTCACTGCTCTCGCCCTCGAGAGATCCCTTCGGGGATTTAAAGGACCGAAAGCTTTACAGCCAGGGACGAAGCATGTACTTGCGCGATTTGACGGCATGGTTCGCAGGACACGTGGGTAACAAACGACGACAGCGAAGGCGAGGCATCCGAACAAGGTGACGGCACAGCACAGAGAGAACGAACGAGTCCAGGCGAGCCAAAGCAAGCGCGGCGAGCGCGAGCACCTACTACTACACCAGCGCCCCTTGCGGCGGCCAGAACTTTCATTGCGTTCCGCGCATCGCTCTCCCACGGCGGGGATACAGCGCCCGTCACACTTCCCCCTCTAGCCACCATAGTCTAACCTTTTCTTGTAACGAAAAAAAAAAATTGGCCGCGTATCTGCGTGCTTCGCTGCAAATGTCGTGTAAAGACGATAGAAGAGGCGCTGTGTGAGATATGGGCGCCATCTGGCAATACGTCGGGAAACATGAGTGCTGTGTTGCGTGCTGGTAGTCCCGGCGCAGCAGCAGGCGAAGACCGGCGGTGACCAACGCGACCGGCGGGGACGCCAGCCAGCCCGAAAACGCTGTTTGGCGCAAAGCGCTGAAGCAGAGAAACGTCCGCACTCAACGAGTACTCTCCACACACTCTTTTATTTACACGTCGCCTGGGTAAAACAGGAACGCCAGAGCGGCGCCCACAACCGGCAGCCTGAAGGCCGCCCACAACGCTGCTTTTTCATTTTTTAAATATTTTTTTTCACCTTCTTGGCCTTCTCAAAACTAAAGTTTTTCAACACCAACCCATGGCATTCGTACAGTGCAATACAGAACCGAAACCGAAACACAACCATGAGCTCGTGCGAAGGGCACGGAGGAAGGCAAATTTCAGCGCAGTCGCATTTTCAGCTTTGTTGAAACAGCGCTCACTAGACGACGACGAGGTAAAAGAAGGCACAGGACAGGCAGCGCCTGTCCTGTGCCTTCTTTTACCTCGTCGTCATCTAGTGAGCGCTGTTTCAACAAAGATGAACGCATACCAACTCGCTCAAGCTTCCATTCTTATGCATTTTCAGCGCAGCTTAACCCTTTCAGCCCTGGATTTTTTATTTTGGTCGGGGACATTTTTTGTGTTTGTTTTCCTAATAGTCATGACCTCAGAAGACCACAAACGAAAAATTGAGCTAGTGGTGCAATTACTAATGGATTTACAGACATGACATCAAATTCGCTCATCAGGGCTCAGCGGTTGTGAAATGAGAAAAATGGCAACTTTTTTCCCGCTATTCACTAGAGTACACAAAATGTGAACCACGTCTCATCTTTCAATGTGATACTCATTGAAACAGCTTCGGTACGTCGACCCGAATATTGCGCTTAGCCGCCTCAGCTGACCCGCCACGGCGTCACCCATGACTTCGGTCAAGCTTCTTCTTCACTACGGCTACCAGCTCCGCAAGCATGTCACCATTATAGTGTCAAACGCAGTGGGGATCATTGAAGAAGTATTCCCCCAAGAATGGCGAGTTTTGGTTTCATTTCTGAGGTGCTAGGGGAAATGTTGTGTCATGGTGTCAATTGACACCGCCAGGGCCGAAAGGGTTAAGAAACTAGGGTCCTTAAAATTACGTATGTATGCATTTTCTATTAAAGGAACACGCCAGCTAATACTTACCTAGTGATGTTGCACCTCAGATATGCATGATATTTACTTTGATCGACAACGTTCACAAGTATGACAGCCGTACCAGTTCAAGACGGCTGGCCCTAGGGCAAGTGGTTCAACTTTGGCCGAGTGGCTGAATCGAGGGACGTGCCGACAAACAGAAAGACAGACAGACAGAAAGACAGACCAAAATTTCTGCGTTTAAGTTCCCCAAGAAAGACTATCGTCTTTAAAAACAAACTTACTCACTACCTTGGTTGGCGTCGCTCTGTTTCAACCAAAACCCATGAATACCGCTGCACACGAGCAGCTTTAATCGCGGTTAACTACGGTTACGGCTAACCACGGTTACAGGCAGGTGTTTATCACAAACGGGCAATTCCACGAGAGATCGTCACGGATCCGAAAATGGATGTTTTAGAGTTAATTGATTATTTTGTATTTTGTGCACATGCCACCCAATAGCCTGAAGAGGAACCTAGTTTATTATTAGCTGCATAATTTACGAGCAAAAAATAGCGAACATATTCAATACAGAGGGACCGATTTTATACCTGTCGTTCTCGAACGTTCACAGTGATGAAAAACGCAAATATTACCGTTACAAAGACATTTTGTGTATGACATGTTGCGCAACAAAGAGTACAGTAACATTGTTTGGAACTTGTAGAGCGAAGGAAACTATTTTTAGAGTGTCTAAATGTGCGACATTTTTATAGTTGCTACATAATAGTTGCTACAACGTTGATAAGGCTTATCAACTTTGTTTTGAAAATGAATATTGCTTCTTTCTATCTGCAACTACAGTTAAGTTTCTGGTTATTGAACTCCTCAGCGAACGAGGCTGATCTTAAACACTCTATACAGGTTTAACAGGTTGTATAGGTTAAAGTGAACAAAAATGTATATTCTCCGATATTTTTCAGTGACTAGGTTATTAAATCATTCCTTTATTACTACAAAATTTGCGCATCTATTTTGCTAGTAGAAGCACGCCGTCAGAATTACTGTAAACTTATTGAAAGTTCAGTGATGCTTTCTTTGCGGATAGCTTTAATAATTGAATCTCATAGTGTGTATAATGTCACAATTGAGAAAAACGGCTTCACCATGTGCCAGTCAGAAGCCATCACATGCAATTCTACAGGCAACTTTAAGCCCCTATAACGTAGCTAAAGTCCGGTACATTTGTGCAATAATTCTCGTTAAAGCAGCATTTTGGGTACAATCGTTGTTTGGGTTCTAAGTTTTATGTGAAACGTAAATTTGTGATTGAAAAAAATTCCTAATCCGGGTCCCTGCAGCAAAGACACATTGAATAAAATTTATGATTGCGGAGTAACGGCAGAGGTAACGTCCGTTACTTTTTTTCGGTAACGGTAACGGTAACGCGTTACATTTTTTTGTAGGTAACGTAGGGCGGTAACGCGTTCCTTTTTTTATGGTGTAACGAGTAACGTATTTAGTTACTTTTTTTCAGTAACGCCAACACTGGCATCGAGGTTTTCGAGCGCGCTTGCATGTCTGAAACGGCTTGGATACGAGAGCTCCGGTGCGCGAACGTTGGCCCTTGTCAACCTCACAATCTGCAGAGAAGGGCACACACGCACGGAAAAAGTTATGCACGTTCAATCCTGAAGCGCTGAGTAACTAAGCCGTTGGTGCCTATCTAGTCAACACATCTGAATTCGTTTTTTTGCTTCAGATATCGTACATAGTACACTTGTTCGCGCGGGAATTGTCTCCGGCCACAGCGAGCACAAACCATGCGCACGGGCTGCCCAAAACACTGTGCGATTTCACATGCGAACCTCACAAGTCACTGCACGTGCGGACTTTGAGATATGTACGTTCTCAGTACACATGTAAATAGAGGAAAACGTAAATGGTTGACTAAAACAGACTTTATTTACAGACAAACAAGAGACACCTTCCGACCATGCTTTCCCCGTAAAAGACGTCACAACCGCGATGGTTTAGGTAAATAAATGTCCGGTTGAAGCACACACTCGTTTTTTCACGTCACATACGCCCGTAATAATGTTCTCCCGTAGACGAAGCAGCAACTTTTCGATAACCTTGTCGGCGGCCTGGTCACGCAGTCGACAAAACCGCGCACTACAACAATGACAGCCCACCTGGACCCTTCGATCGTATGTGCACAAATGCACAGACACCAGACAACGCACCGAGATCTTCGCGTACACAAACCACATGGCAGACGCGTGAGCTTTATCCGCTCGCATATGACACAGAAGGTGAGCCGTCGTACCTGCACATGTGGACGATGCCGAAGACCGCCACGACCATGGCGACAACACCGGCTGCCAGAATATATAGCATGCCGTGTCGCATCTGCGGTAAATCGACGCACTTCGCGTGCGCCAGTCCCGTGATGGCGACTCCTGTCGCAAAGAGAATGACGACGATGAGCAGCGTCACCCAGAAGAAGAGCACCATTCGGAGCGCGGGACCTTGTTGGTGGCGGCGGTGGTCGCACGCGACGCCGGAGCTGCCTAGCGGTAGCCGAGTACCTGCCCCGATGAACATGATGTCGCCGACGGTGCTGAAGAAGCCTCCGGGCACCATCGTCGATGACGCTGAAGAAGCCGGCGGCCCCGGATAAGGCGGAGGCGCTTCGTCCATCGAAGGAAGCGAAGGAGCACGGTTCAAGTTGGAAGCAGCGGTGTCCATCTCTCGCAGGCTTGGGAGTGTCTGGATTGATCTTCGCGCGACTTTGCGACGCCTCTTCTGGGACGGACAACAGACTGGAGAGACTCTCCGCGATCTAGCTGATACTTGCCAGTCTCGTCTCTAAACTTTTTACGCCGACAAAAGCGAACGTACCGCCGCCGTCAGCTCTCTCCCAACCCGCGAAACTACGGGAAATGGCAGTTTTCGGAGTTGGTCGCGACGAAGTAGGTAGGAAACGAGCGGACCGCCAATATACGAGCTGATTTTCGACGAAGGGGTAAGGGGAGGCCGCGGGACGAGAAACGTTGGGGCTGCAAGAACAGAGTAGTTGTAGACTTGTAGGAACACGCTGGTTCCAGTTTGTATGACAATAGTCGAAAGGGTGCTTGCGGCCGTGACTAAAGAAAAGTGGTGAGGTTGGGATAAGCAGGTGGGGTAGTTAAAGCTGGTGGAAGGGGCAGCTTATTGTCACTACTTGGGAAAGCCGACGGACTTGTCGGTCGTGCTGACATCAACGAGCCTTTTGCTGCTTTGCCGACGTTCCATCTCGACGGGTCGATTGCTTGTCTCGCGACACCTCCCCGCCCCCTCCCCTACACACACACAGACCGCGTCCCACAAGTGAAAAGCATAAGATAGTCAAAATGGTGAAAAGAAAACGAAGACTCGCCAACAAGTAAAAGAAAATGAAATGTAGTAAAAAAACAACGAAAAAGAACAGGTGTCCTGTGTAAAATTCAGTGCAAAGAATGTGACGCAGTCTATGTTTGAGAATCCGGTACCAGTAAAACAGTACCAGTATGACGTCACCAAGAGAAACCGAAGTTTCCAGTGCACACGTGTGAATCTGCCAGAAATTTTGGCGCGCGCGCTACTTTATCAAAAGCCACTGCGCTTGTTTTTATTGTGACTCCGAAACGTCTTGCTTTTTTTTTTAGCTCATTTCATTTTTTGTACTTCTTGGCAAGTGTTCATTTTTTTTTTTTTCACCATGTTCTTCCCTCGCCAGACGAGTTTCCGTCGAACTCATCAGTGTGAACATATTAAAAAAGAACATACAAAGTACGAAGCGCTAACATGACTGCTGTTCCGACAGACGGCGATATTTTCAAGGATGGCAACTGTGTAAACATATTTTCTTGTCAGATAACTCTCAGAGATCACAAACGAAGTCGTGGGAACGATCTGTTCATCTCTTAGAAACTATTTCCGTACGTAAGGTATCTTTATCATGGTTTTCGATAAGCTGAGCGAAACTGAGATTTCGGCATCTAGCGCAGCACACAAGAATGGCGTGAAACACGATGAAGATATTCGCTACTCTCATTTCGCATGCATTCGTTGTATTTCCCGCCCACGTACCTTGTGTTGTGCCCTACGCTACATGCTGAAATGGAGCGCCAACGTACCATAACTTACGTTGTTTCGAAAACCGAGATATTTGTGAAATGGCAAATAGTATCGCACGCTCCATGCCATGCAATGTGAAATGATCCGGAATAATTTTCGTGGACGAGTTGCAAGAACTACAAGGCAACTTAGCTGCACGGCCAAATTCATGCACAATCGCGGTGCCTCCCGTCCTCGCTGAAATTGTTGCGTGCAGTGTAGCGAGTACTGGAGACACCGCCATTGCCCATGAATTTTCGTTGCGCAGGCAAACTGTCTTGCAGTTTTTGCAACTCGTCTATTTTCAGCCTATCTTATGTACATTGCAGGAGAGGGGCCTCTGCCAATGATCTACAAACCACCCTGTCTTGAGCGAGGTGATTCCTTTTTATGACTGCAAATTTCTTCACTTCGTCGCTGCACCTAAACCTCTGTCGTCCTCGGCCGCGGTTCCCACCACCAAAAGCATTAGGGGGCCTAGCGTTTTTCGTGTAATGCAAATATAACGATACGTCTTTGTCCAAATCAGTTTTAGTTTAGCGCGCGCAACGGCCTTGCGCACGCAACGGGTGAGAGAGAGCAAGACTGCGCATGCGCTGAACCTAAGAGAGATGCGTGCGTTTGCGCGCGCAAGAGATGCGCACGCTAGATCTCGGCGCTTACGTTGCGCCCGCTACGGCCGTTGCGTACCTTACGGGTTCTCTCGCGAGATCTCGACCGCTCGAGACAAGCAAAATGGCTGCGTCCGACAGCAGCACAAGCGGCACGGCGGTCATGGCAGCGAATAAATCCCGCGTCCATTTCGGAATTGCCCTCGATTTGGAGCTCTTTGTCTACGTGAGTAGCTTGAATCCGTTCGCGGACCCAGTGCAGTGGACAGTGATCGCTGCAAAGATGCAGGAGATATTCGATGTCGTCGAGACTGCAGTCGCCCTTCAAAAGCCACCGCTCTCGGTTTGAGAGCATCAAATCGTCTATCTCTTCCCATGAAAGAGGGCCAAAAGGCGCTTATTCGAAAGGATGCTGGAAGGCATTTTTCCTCCCTCGCTGCTGCTCGCCTCGTAGAAGTCGTACCAACCGTCACCGTCCACCACAGATCACCTCAACAAAATTTGCGCCATCGTAAAATCTTGCCTTGTCTGGTGCCTTGACTTGTTGCAGCTATGATCGGCTATTGTAGTTATTTCTTAGCCGCTAGATGGCGCAGGAAAAACACGCCGAGAACGTGTTTTTGTGAGCATAGTGGGCATAGGTGGGCATAGGTGACGACCTGTATACAGCTTTTGAGCGAAATATACCGAGAAAATACAGTTTGTGTAGATGGGAAGGAATAAGTAGCAAGGACAGCGTTGAAATTAGCAGGGGCTGAGACAGGGATGTCCTTTGTCCCGCTGTTATTCATGCTGTACATGGTGAGGATGGAAAAAGCGCTAGAAGGTAGCAACATTGGATTTAATTTGTCACACAAGCAGGTCGGCACGATGGTTGAGCAGAAGCTTCCAGGTCTATTTTATGCTGATGATATTGTCTTATTGCGGACAGTCAAGATGATATACAGCGACTGGCAGATATATGCGGAAGGGAATGTGAGGCTCTAGGACTAGGATTTAGTGCAACAAAATGTGGATTGATGGTATTCAATGATCACGAAGACCATGCGGTCTTTATACAGGGCCAAAAAAATACCGAGGGTAAGCGAGTACAAGTACCTCGGAGTATGGGTAAATGAGGGGATAGATATATGGAGGTACAAGAGAAAGCATCGGTAGCAAAGGGAAAGAGGAATGCTGCAATTATGAAGCACAGAGCTTTATGGGGATACAATAGGTACCAGGTGCTTCGAGGGCTGTGGAAAGGTGTGATGGTCCCGGGGCTTACATTTGGGAACTCAGTAGTGTGCATGAAGTCAGAGGTACAATCAGGAATGGATGTAAATCAAAGGACGGTGGGCCGCCTCGCGTTGGGCGCTCACGGGAAGACGACAAATGAGGCTGTAAAGGGTGATATGGGATGGACAGGCTTTGAAGTGAGGGAAGCTCAGAGCAAAATGAGATTCGAAGAGAGGCTGAGGAAAATGAAGAACAGTAGATGGGCAGAGAAGGTTTTCAGGTATTTGTATAGAAAAAGCGTTGACACGCAGTGAAGAAAAAGAACTAGGAGGCTCACCAGTAAATATACGGCTAGCAGTGCGGGCGATATGGCAACAAGGAGCATTAAGCGGAAGGTCAGAGAGGCGGAGAGGACTTATTGGATGGCAGCGATGGAAAAGAAGCCGGCTCTGAGTAACTACCGAAAGGGAAAAAACGAAATAAGGAGGGAAAGGTTTTATGATAATTCAAGGGGAAGCGCTTTACTGTTTGAAGCAAGGTCGGGCTGCCTTAGAACGCGTAGTTATAAAGCGAGATTCAGTAACGAAGGAGAACAATGTACATGCTGCGAGGGAACTAAGGAAACGATGGAACATGTACTGATTGAATATGGCGATATTCACCCAGGTATACGTGTGGGCACGAGTCTACATGAAGCCTTGGGTTTTAGGGACAACAATGGAAAGCTGCACACGTCCGCGATAGAAATAAGTAAGAGACGGTTAGAGTATTGGTGGCAGAAAAGTAGAGATAAAGAACAAAAATAAATAATGGGGGAAAAATAAGGTCACTCTGCCTTAAGAGGCAGAGAGATGGACCGTGAATTTATATTTTTTTGGTATAATAACATAGATTTAATCAATGTAGATAAGGTATTAGGCCAACATGAAACAAGGAAGGTTTTTTCTTTTTTTTTTCTTCGAGCCTGGTGGAAGACATGTCACCGCCCCGTTTTAAAGGGGACGCTCATAGCATCCATCCATCCATCCAGACGAAGGTGCTGACGCTTAGACGCTGTCCACGTTTCGGTTGTTGCGTGTGGTAAACTAAAAATGTAGGAGACAGCCTCAACTCTAACGTACGCAGCGCGCAGGCCTTTGCGTACGTACAGGTTTGCGCGCGCTAAACTAAAACTCTCTACTTTCAGGGGCGCTAGCATCTTTGGCGGAAGACAAGGCTTGCCGCGCACGTGCAGACCACGGCACTGTTTTTTTTTTTCCATCGGCGCACTCCGCCGGTAGCACCTGTTTGTCCGGCGTTCCGAATAATTCTGTGAGCACCTGCATCCTTTTCAACAAAGCTCCTCACTCTCATGGCTGTGTAAAGGCTTTCAGGTCGAAGCGCGTAGCAGCACTACCTGTCTACATTCTGCTTGGCTCTGAGCTGTGACACCATGGCCCCATGACGGTAGGCAGAACAGAAAACAGCTCTTTGTTGTCATCTCTCCAGAATCACTCAAAGACATTCCATTGTCATTTTCTGCATAAATAGTGTCTTTTCCTCTCCTTCAACACTCTATCCCCCCCCCCCCCCCCCCCCCCCGCCCTCTTCCTTCCCACAAGACACGTCGCGAGCCACGCGTAAATCTAATCTATTCGTACGCCCCCGGCATCCAGGAGACGGACGCCGTTACCACCTCTCGACACCGTGCTCCACTGCAAGTGGACGACTCGCCCGCTCCGATGGAATCGCGTCCGCAATACCCTGGGCCGCCACCAACGGTACCCTACGGCTACTTCAGCGTCATCGACGACGCTGCCTTCGTCGGCACAGGTAGTCGGCCACCTCAACGTAGCGCCGGCGGACAACGCCACCGCGAAGGCTTGCCGAGCGACCAGTTCATAATGGCGCTACTCTGGTTGACGCTGTCACTCTGTGCCGTCGTGTTCACGGGTGGAGTCGTCATCACATGCCTGGCGTACGCGCGCAGCATCGATTTCGAGGACAGCCGCCTCGGCATGCTTATGATTAAACTGGCCGTGGGTGTCGGCGTGGCCGTGGCGGCGGCCGGCGCGTACCGGACATACAAGCAAAGCAGGTCGCCTTCTGTGTGAGATGGGACATGTGCGAAGATTTCTGTTCGTCGTCTAGTGTCTGTTTGCATACGTCTTCATTGGGGAAGGCAGCGTCGAAGTTCAGCGTTTGGTCGACGGAGTGGCCTAGACGTCTGCTAGGTTATCGCTAAGTGCTGCTTAGCCAACGAAAAGACAGTACTACAAGTTGGTTTGATGTTCCGGGATAACATATGTGACGTGAAGAACAGAGGTGTGCTTGAGCCGAACATTTACGTAATGCATTGGCCGGAAGGGGTCGTTCTTTGTCTAGGAATAAAGTGTGTTTTAAAAGTCAGTCTTTTTTTCTCCGGTGTAACGCCTACATCATATAAATTGTGGCGTTTTACGTGAAGAAACCATTGCATGATTTTGAGGCAGGCCGTCGGTATTGACTATTTTTAATAGAAATGTGTAGTATTTACGTGTGTACGGGGAAGTGCAGTCGGCCACAAAATATTACGGAACACACGAGCGCGTACCGCGTCTAGTGACAAGGCGCCTGATTTCGAGAGCATTGCTCAGGCGATTGCGCGGCTGGAGCTATGTTCTCGACAGCAGGCGGCTCGCCATTGGACGGCAAATTCGGCAGGCGCCCGCGTGGTCCGTATTATCTTGCGGTCGACTGAATATCACATGTCATAGTTCGTATGTGAAGTTACTTCCTAGAAAGAGTGTCAACCGGCCCTGAACACCGGCACCGGTATGTCACACGAAGCAGCCAGCTGGCAGGGCAGTTGCTTATGTTTTAGGAGCTGAGGGACAAAGTTTCGTGCGGCAACCCATGCGCACGGTAGCTGCTGGCTAAGGCCGCAGACAGAGCATGCGTGAACACGACTGTGCCCTCGTTTACACTCGGCGTGCTTCACTACAAACCATATTTGTGCTGCGGTGAAACTAACTTGAATGAACAGGTAGGGTACGATGAACTTTCTTGAAATCATCCTGAGACGTGCCACCTTATAAGGCGACACCGTGAGGCGCTCCCACGTGGGAACAGTTAAAAAAAATAATGTCCCACGTGGGGACATTAAAAATAAATATTGGGAAAAAAATAAGGACTTTCTGCCGTAAAGGACAGGGAACTGGGCTGAGAATTTACTTCTTTTTCCTATAGTAAGATAGATTTAATTGAAGCAGAGGCATTAGGCCAACATTAAGAAAAAGAAGAGAAAAGGGAAAAAATTTTTTTTTGTCGAGCCTGGTGGTAGACTTGTCACCACCCCGTTATAAAGGGGACGCTCAAGCATCCATCCATCCAGTTAGACCTAGCCTAACCGCCGCATCGCAGGCTCTCTGGACAGCCCAAAGTTGATGTCTTGATGATACTCCGAGCTCCTGAGGGCCGAGCTCCATTTTTGTTCTGTGAGGTCCTGGTACCCACGTGACGAGGGGCACCTCCAGAACATGTGTTCTAGGTTGCGCGCCGTCCCACCGCAGCGAGGACACTGCGAGCTAAAGTCACTTTAGCTCGCACTCTCGTCGCAGGGCGCGCCGCAATATTTGGGAAGTTCGAGATTGTTGCAGAGAGAGAGAAGCAAGGAAAGACAGCGTGGTTAACCAGACGTCCGCCCGCTTTGCTACCCTGCAGGGGGGGAAGGGATAAAGGGGCGAAAAGAGAGATTGGCTGAATCACGCGCCCACTTGGGGGAGCGCGTCAAGCCTACAGGAGGTCGCACAGACCTGTTGACTTTAACGTGAGTAACGCTGTTGTTGCCTTCTGCGTACTGTTTGGTCAATATTACGCGCAGGACACGAGTTTAATGTAGAGCTAACGCGAGCACCAACGATAACGCTGGAAGTTTCGATAAGGCGTGCATCTGTTCACCAAAAAAGTCTGTTCACCAGGTAGTACTTCACTGCGTTTCAATTGTTAAGCTACGCACATTGTTAGCTCTACTTGAATTCTGAATTATGATGGATACTATTGCACCTCTTCATTCATTAAATCTATTCACAACTTTACTCTGATGGACATATCAACATGAAATGAATTTTATAGGTCTTCGTACTTCTGTAGCGAAATTGCTTGAAATTCCATGACTTCTCTATAGTGATGCTGGTGAATTGTGCTGTACTGGATGTTTTTCGCTTTCCTCACCGCTGTCCTTGTTTTTGTTTTTTGTTCACGAGCCGGGATGTAGGCCTAGTCAGGAAACAGTTTCGTCTGTTTCCTTTTGCCTCATCTCGGTGGCATGTAACTGTTGTGTACACATGCCAGAATAAAGTATTATTATTATTATTATTATTAAATGCCGCCTCGTTTCGCAGGCGAGCAGATTGGTCGACGTCCGTGCTCGCCGCTATCATTGTACAGCGAGCATTGCCTGTAGATTAACTTCCTCTTTTAGTGGGCACAAGTTAGTCCGATAATGAGTTTTCGTCTGAGCAGCTTGTGTTCTGCGTACTCCCCCGCCACGACCACGTGAGAATACCATTATGAATGTACATTTACATAAACGATAAATGCACATAGTTGACTCCAAATGGCCGAAGTTTATGCAAAATGCGGCTGGTTCGAGCGAGCGACGGTAGCGCGCGTCTTGGTGGCTGTTGCGGCAGCACGGCCTTTGTACGCAAGCATGGCTGCTGTGCGTGGTTCTTTACGTAAATGACAAACCATAAACTTGTATCAGACCGTATGGCCCCTTAGATGGGAGACAATGACTAACTATATTCCACGCTTTTACTCTTTCCGCTTTTCTCAGAGGCAGTGCTGGGATGACTATGCACTGTCCCTGAGACAGCGCATAGTCATCCCAGCACTGCCTCTGAGAAAAGCGGAAAGAGTAAAAGCGTGGAATATAGTTAGTCATTGTCTCCCATCTAAGGGGCAGTCTCAGGGACAGTGCATAGTCATCCCAGCACTGCCTCTGAGAAAAGCGGAAAGAGTAAAAGCGTGGAATATAGTTAGTCATTGTCTCCCATCTAAGGGGCAGTCTCAGGGACAGTGCATAGTCATCCCAGCACTGCCTCTGAGAAAAGCGGAAAGAGTAAAAGCGTGGAATGCAGTCTCAGGGACAGCGCATAGTCATCCCAGCACTGCCTCTGAGAAAAGCGGAAAGAGTAAAAGCGTGGAACATAGTTAGTCATTGTCTCCCATCTAAGGGGCAGTCTCAGGGACAGTGCATAGTCATCCCAGCACTGCCTCTGAGAAAAGCGGAAAGAGTAAAAGCGTGGAATATAGTTAGTCATTGTCTCCCATCTAAGGGGCCATACGGTCTGATACAAGTTTATGGTTTGTCATTTACGTAAAGAACCACGCACAGCAGCCATGCTTGCGTACAAAGGCCGTGCTGCCGCAACAGCCACCAAGACGCGCGCTACCGTCGCTCGCTCGAACCAGCCGCATTTTAACGCGGTAGCGTTAGTGAGCTCGTGTCGCAGAAATTCCGCTGTCGGCGTCGGCACCGTTGGTTGTGAGCGAAAAATCATCCGTGAGCGAAAAATCGAGAAAGTAGCAAATAAAATAAACGATAAAATCTTCGGTCCCAATGAGGATCGAACCCGGGCCGTTCGGCGTGGCAAGCAGGTGTCTCACCACAAAGCCACGATGTTGCTTGCAGCTGCTTCGGACAAAAACACTACATAAATGTCATGTAGTGAAAGGAGTCTCGACGCATTTTGTTCGGCAGGTGTCACGACGAAAACGAGCCCATACGGTAGGCGCATTCGCGAGGCCATCAAACTACGTCGAAAAACGCCGGGATAGTGCAGCCATCGCCGCTAAATACACACACGAACTTTCAAACAGCTCTAAAAATGGACAACTATGTCCATCTAGAGGAAAACATATCAAGCCAACGCAGCAAACGCTAGATAATGTGCTGCCATCTGTGAGGCATTGTGAGAAATATGTCTCGCCTTTTCATGGCTTCCGAGAGGGCCGGCGCGCGGCGCATATCTTGGAGGCCATGCGACTCTTGCTTTAGATCGAAAGCCTGTAAAATTCGCGCGCTGTGCGTGCGTGTGTGTGTGTAACAATACACATTAATAAGTATGCACTTAGTGGTTGAAGTGCGCACTAGGGGCCGGATTTCGCTATCGCGTTCAACTCTTAAAGGCGAAGCTTAAGGGTCCCCCAATTTTTGCAGAAACTTCGGCCATTTGGAGTCAACTATGGGGGGAGTACGCAGAACACAAGCTGCTCAGACGAAAACTCATTATCGGACTAACTTGTGCCCACTAAAGAGGAAGTTAATCTACAGGCAATGCTCGCTGTACAATGATAGCGGCGAGCAGGGACGTCGACCAATCTGCTCGCCTGCGAAACGAGGCGGCATATATGCACGCCTTATCGAAACTTCCAGCGTTATCGTTGGTGCTCGCGTTAGCTCTACAATAAACTCGTGTCCTGCGCGTAATCTTGACCAAACAGTACGCAGAAGGCAACAACAGCATTACTCACGTTAAAGTCAACAGGTCTGTGCGACCGCCTGTAGACTTGATGCGCTACCCCAAGTGGGCGCGTGATTCTGCCAATCTCTCTTTTCGCCCCTTTATCCCTTCCCCCCCTGCAGGGTAGCAAAGCGGGCGGACGTCTGGTTAACCTCGCTGTCTTTCCTTGCTTCTCTCTCTCTGCAACAATCTCGAACTTCCCAAATATTGCGGCGCGGCCTGCGACGAGAATGCGAGCTAAAGTGACTTTAGCTTGCAGTGTCCTCGCTGCGGTGGGACGGCGCGCAACCTAGAACACATGTTCTGGAGGTGCCCCTCGTCACGTGGGTACCAGGACCTCACAGAACAAAAATGGAGCTCGGCCCTCAGGAGCTCGGAGTATCATCAAGACATCAACTTTGGGCTGTCCAGAGAGCCTGCGATGCGGCGGTTAGGCTAGGTCTAACTGGATGGATGGATGCTTGAGCGTCCCCTTTATAACGGGGTGGTGACAAGTCTACCACCAGGCTCGACAAAAAAAAAAAAAAATATTTTTCCCTTTTCTCTTCTTTTTCTTAATGTTGGCCTAATGTCTCTACTTCAATTAAATCTATCTTACTACAGGAAAAAAAAAGTAAATTCTCAGCCCAGTTCCCTGTCCTTTACCGCAGAAAGTCCTTATTTTTTCCCCAATATTTATTTTTAATGTCCCCACGTGGGACATTATTTCTTTAAATAAGGACATTATTTTTTTTAACTGTTCCCACGTGGGAGCGCCTCACGGTGTCGCCTTATAAGGTGGCACGTCTCAGGATGATTTCAATAAAGTTCATCGTACCCTACCTGTTCATTCAAGTTAGTTTCACCGCAGCACAAATATGGTTTGTAGTGAAGTACGCCGAGTGTAAAACGAGGGCACAGTCGTGTTCACGCATGCTCTGTCTGCGGCCTTAGCGAGCAGCTACCGTGCGCATGGGTTGCCGCACGAAACTTTGTCCCTCAGCTCCTAAAACATGAGCAACTGCCCTGCCAGCTGGCTGCTTCGTGTGACATACCAGTGCCGGAGTGCAGGGCCGGTGACACTCTTTCTAGGAAGTAACTTCACATGCGAACTATGACATGTCATGTTCAGTCGACCATGTATAGATGGCTCGCACTGACGTCACCGAAACCACCATGTCGGAGCACCGACATGGCGGCACGCGTTGTTCTTTTTTTTTTGACGTCACGTTAATGTCCGTACATCGCATGCGCGAAGGGCAAAAACGTTCCGGCAGTGCTGGTATTACACTGAAGCAGGTTCACTGCAACCTGAATATGCTGGCTTGACGTCATCAAGGCTGCCATGTTACAGTGTTATTGTAGCTAAGAACCTGCGTTCGGGGCGTCACGTGCAAGTTGTCAATACCGTTGCGCCTGCGCGCTATTGTAATAATCGCGGCTGACATTCGCAAGCCAATAAAAGGCACGTCATATAGTGGTCGTGCGGCGCCATCACTTCAGAGCAAATCGCGGCCGCGCGCACAGTGCCTCGTCGGAACGTTCAGAGCCCCTGGTCAATCTCTGGTCAAACTCTTGGCCAACTCCTGGTCTTTCCGGCACTCTACGGGACTACGCAAAATCGCTCGTCCTTCAGCTCAACAGCAGCGCCAGTACAGCGCCATGTGGGTCTTCAACGCTGGTCCAACGGCTTCGGAACAGTCCCACGGGAACGATAGCAGAAGCAGTAGCGGCAGTGGCGTTCCACAAGATCATTCTCTCGTGGTCGACGAGAGCGCGCTCCTCCTGCGTGATTCGTCCACCTCGGGCGCTTGCCCTCAGCCACGTGGACTCTCCGCGGTTTGCCTCGTGCTCTGTTTGGTGTGGATCGTAGGAGTGGCGGCCATTCTGCTACTGTGGCTCCTCCCTGCGCCGGCGGAGGGCACCACGGCTCACTTGTGGCGGGACGGCGCAATGGGGGCTGCAGTTCTTGTCGTGTTATTCGACACATTGATGTCCGTCTTTAACGTAGTGTTCTGCTGCATTTACCCATCACGTCGCCGAGCGGACTACGCCGAGACGGACGGGTCCTCGGCGTGACTTGTGACGCAAGTGCGATTCAATCCCGCCCCTCCCCTCCCTCATCACGCGCGATAGCCTGGACTATATATTCGGCTGTTCTTGCTTTGACGAACGTGGATTCAGCGAAAGCTGGACGTAGAGAATTTTATTGCATGCCCTGTCGATTTGTACTATACAGTATTATATGTACTATACAGTGACGAAGCAGTCCTAGCGCGCTCTCTTATCTGTGCAGATTTGCCGGGTGAGCGACCCGGCTGGTTAGCATGGAGTTAACCAAAATAAAACACCAGACACGCACACGATGGTCTGTTTTACTGCAGACTAATACTGAAGGTTTGAGTACGTATGTTATTCTTCCTCTCCGCTTTATTCTGTGCTACTTACGAGGGAAACGGAGGTGACGCTGAGAATCGGCGCTGCCTTCGCGGCAACCAGTGGAACATGTCGAGCCGCGGCGCGGCGTGACGAAAGATTGGTACGGCACCAGACATGAGCAATGCACGAGGTCGCGTTGGAAGACCCAAGACCTATGTGCGCCAAGTCCGGCGTCATTACCATGAAGCAATACGCCTCGAAATGGAGCCCGCAGACGAGACTGTTCTGCACGGGGGGACCAGTCCTGACGTCCACAAGCGCGCACGAACTCGATCCACTTCTGCCGCCGAGGTTCGTCGCGGGGAAGCTCGTGCGGCGATACGCCCGATCCCGCCTTCGACGGCCAGGAAGAAATAGTGCAGAAGGCTTTCGGCATTATGGCCTGCCAGTGCAGCCCAGGCAGCACAAGGAAATGAAGTCCTTTCAAACCGGAAACGGGAAAGCAGTGTCGCCAAACACAAAACTTTCTACGCGTTTGCCGCGGCCACGGACCCGAGCAGCCGCCGAGAAGTAGGCTGCTGGAGTGAACGCGGCAAAAAAAAAAAAAGAAGAAAAAGAAAAAAAAAAACGGCTGTGACGTCATCGTAACTTGTTGCAGCGTGGTCACCTGAGGGAAGTAGTGGTGTCACCTTTGAGGGTGTCAATAGCTCGAGGGCGTCGATCGCTCACGCAAACTTCAAAATTCATTCAAAATACCTTCCAAGCTATACATATAGTTTTCACGTGACGTCAAAGACAGGTCAGCGAGGCATCGCTCACTTTTGCGCGATGGTTTCGTGCGTATCTTCCGTAGGTTATTTTTTTGCATACGTGTTGTTTACTGGCGTGACACATCACAGAAGCTAAGCTAGCTCACAGAACGTGTAGATGACCGCTGTTGTGACTGCAGACTGCTTTCGCTGACGCACGTACGGCCGGCATGCCCTCGCCTTTCGTGACGGTGAATGCGGCACGCTAAGTGAAGAAACGCTGTACTGTAAGGTTGCCAAAGTGATACTTTCAAGGCTGCTGCCTCGCTTCAGTGGTTTTGCTCGATTGGGCAAAGTGAGTTTTCGAACTATTGTGCTCGTGAGCCGTTGTATCATAATTTCTTTATCTGCTATTTTGGTGTATATTGCTAATACACTGTTTGGCTAATAAAACAAGCTTGCTTCCCCAACCTTTCTTGTTGGTCATCCTTTTCTCTCGCACACGCCGTTGACGAGCCATAAAGACGTCATAAAATCGCGTTGTTATCAAAAGCATGTAAAGGGTGAGCGTTCAGAAAAATCGATTTCGCGTCGTATAGTGCATATGCGCGACTTCGCTACCGCTTCCGGTTGTGACGTCATATTTTATTTTTTTTTGCTTGCTGTTACATATATAAATGGCGATGGTGGCAACTAGCCGTAAACTACTTTGCATATGGGCTTATATGGAAGTTTCACTACTAGTTTACATATACCTTGCGACAGCTATGAAAATTAGTAAAACTGAACGTTATTATCCAGTCCTTTACGTCCGTGGCAAGCACTCTACACCGTCACAAACACGTACACCGTCGTAAACACGTGACAATACTAATATGAATGTACATGTAAGTTATAAATGCACATAGTTTCCTCCAAATGGTCGAAGTTCGAGCGAGTGACGATAGCGCGCGTCTTGGTGGCGGCTGCAGCAGCACAGCCTTTGTACGTAAGCATTACTGTGCGTGGTTCTGTACGTTAAGGACAAACTATATAAGCTTATTGCATCAGGCCGTACAGCTCCATAGATATGAGACAATGACTAACTATATGCCACGCTGTTACTATTTCCGCTTTTCTCAGAGACGGTGCTGATGAACACTGCGCCGTGACTTCATCCTTTTGCGCCTGCGTATACTATTACCGTCATCGCTGCTGACATTCAGAAGCCTATCAAAAACACGTCCTAGCGGTCCCAAAATGAACGAGAAAGCGCTGACGGGTATATAATATCTGCCTTACGAGGGCGCACCGATGAAATTCATCCTGCAGGTGCTGTAGCGACAGCGTAACACTTCAGAGGAAATCGCAGCCTCGCGCACCGCACCTCGTCGGTATACGTTAAGATCCCCTGGTCAAACTCTGGTCTTGCCGGCACTCTACGGGACTGCGCAATATCCCTCCTCCTACAGCAGCAACGCCAGTACAGTACTATGTGGTTCCTCAATGCTGGTCCAACTTCTTCGGAACAGTCCGACGGGAGCGGTGGTCGAGACAGCAGCGGCTCCGGCGATGACGTTCAGCATGACCGTTCTCACGTAGTCGTCGACGAGAGCGCGCCCCTCGCGCATGATTCGTCCACCTCGCACGCTTGTGCTGGGCCGTGCGGACTGTCCGTGGTCTGCCTCATCTGCTGTTTGGTGTGGATTGTAGGAGTCGCAGCCATTCTACTGCTGTGGTTCCTTCCTGCGCCGGTGGATGGTACCACAACTAGCGATCGGCAGGACCGTCCAATAGCGGCTATAATTTTCGTCGTGTCCCTCCTCACGTTTGTGTCCGCCTTTAACGTCGTGTTATACTGCGTGCAGCTGCGTCGCCGAGTGGACTACGTCGAGGTGGACTAGACACGCACAGGTGACTTGTGACGCAAGCGCGATTTTAGTCTCCAACCTTCACATGTGCAACAGCCTAGACTGTACCATGGAGCGGGCGTGACTGTACTTTCGACACTTCTTTTATTTGTAGCTTTGACGCACGTGAATTTGGTGAAAGCCGGACGTAGAGGATTTTATCACACGCCCTGTCGTTTCGTACTACACAGCTGGCTTGCGTGAGCAGTTGCTGTGTCAAGGTTGAAAAGTTGTGACGAAATCGAGCGCTCTGTCTTGTCTGAGCAGATTTGCCGGGCAAGCCACCCGGCTGGTAAGCGCAGGGCTAGCGCAAATAAAACACCAGACACAGACTCGATGGTCTGTTTGACTGCAAACCAATTCGCTGTTCTCCTTCTTTGCGTGCTCATCCGCCGCGATGGACTGGTGGTTATGGTGCTTGACTGCCAACCCGTAGATCGCGAGATCGAATCCCACCGTATGTTATTACCTATTCATCCTCGCTCTTTTCTGTGCTGCTTGCGATGAAAAGGAGTCGACGCTGCGGCGCATGAGCGCGGAATGCACGCGCTTATTTGGCCATGACCGTGGGAACGATGAGCAATCGCCCTTGTACTAGAAAATAACATCGCATCGCCATCGTTTGACCTTGAACCGCACCTGCCGGAGTAGCTTAGCAGGTAAGGTCGCGCTCTGCTTAGCTTGAGGGCTTGGGTTCGATTACCGGCCACGGCGGGCGCATTTCGATGCGGGCGAAATGCCAGGATACACGAGTGCCTAGATTTGATGTGCGTATTTAAGGAATCTCAGTTGGTCAAAATTAATCCTCACTACAGCGTGCCTAATGATGAGGTAATGGTTTCTGCAGCTAGAACCCTAGAAATTATGATGTCGAACCGCTGCATCGCACTCATTGGCGGTCGTCCTATTTCTCTCGCTGAAGCATGGGTATGCGAGCTCCGGTTCAACGTACACTTTAAATAATTCGCTGACGCTGTTCGTACTATTAACCATTAACGATCCGTAAACGTTACACTATCGCAGCGCGTTAGGGTGTCCAGTAAATAGCGTGAAATAGTTCTTCAGTACATTAATTATCTGTGAACACAACTGAACATTGGGCGTGTTGGTACGTGATTAACCACGCCCATGTAGGACATAAAAAAAAAAGGCTTGAGCGCAAGTTAGGTTAGGGTTGTGCATTCGCAAGTCTGTCCTCGCTTCATTCACGTTCCGATTTACTTGGTTTAAGTAAGGAAAGATGATGACTTAAGGGCTCGTTTTGCTTTGTTATACACGATATTAATGAGAACTAACAGACAATAATGCCAAGGAAAGTATAGGGAATGTTATTTTTAGTAATTAGGATATAAATGTGAGGAAAGTAAAGTGGACGAAAAGGTAACTTGCCGCCGGCAGGGACCGAACCTGCCACCTTCGAATAACGCGTCCGATGCTCTACCACTGACCTACGGCGGCGGTCATCCTCCCGTCCACTTTATAGTGTATATATGTGCATTTAAACCTAGGAGTGTTAGTCAGCGCCGAGCGCAGCCATGGCGGCGAGTGCGAAACACTTTTTCTGCCTGTTGGCGTGACGTAGCACGTGATGTTTTCACGAGCTGGCAGCTGACCAATAATCCCCGCCGGCGGCAAGTTATCTTTTCGTCCACTTTACTTTCTTCACAATTATATCCTAATTACGACAAATAACATTCCGTATACTTTCCATGGTATCATTGTCTGTTAGTTCACATTAATAGTGATTTAAGTATGTATTTCGTGAACACTGTGCGCTGATTCAAATGAGCATCGCGCGAGGGCCACTAAGGGTGTCGTGACTAACAGTGTGGGAGGCCGCGCCCTTTGGGCTCCGTCTGCAGCTGAAAGCAAGGGGCTTCATCCTTGTTTGCGTTTTGTATCGCGCAGTCTAACAAAGATAGTCAGTGGTGGAAACACAAGCGTTGTTTTCGGTAGGCGGGAGGTTATTGACCGACCATCGTGCAATTTTCAACGAGTGACTGTTAAAAAGGAAACTACACAGTCTAAAGAACAATTTTCTGGTCTTAATAAAGACAACATAGATGCTCATTAGTTATGCTACTGGCCTAGAGTTTTAAGAATACCACGGACTGCCAAACGGGTACAAATATGTCGCTCGTGACTAAAGTTGTGAAAGAGAGACAAAGATCCCAAAAAGAAGAAGGTTCAAATGGAATAAGGTTCACAAGGCAGACGTAGCACGTGACCGGGAACGAGCGACCGCGCAAAGTCGATTCTCGAAAACGAAGCTATCCGAGGCGTCGAAAGCGGGGTCGAGGCTCGAGGTACGCGGAATTCGCTGGGCGGAATTTTCTGAAAGGAGGCCACTGCTTTGTCGTCAGCCGTATGGAGAAAAGAAGCCAGGGACTCTAGGAAGTGGGGCGCCGCTTGAAATGCCTTCGCTCACTGACGGTCCACCTTTACGGGAGCACGGCCGGTCTAGAGGCGCGCGCTCGCTCCTTCCGCGCGCCTCCAGACCGGCCGTGACGGGAGATACACACAGTATCCCAATCTAGGTGACTCTGACTATTCCCGGGGTCACTGTCCTCAGGAACGAGGCTGCAGCGGGTCACACACGCGCACCTGCAGATAGCGACGGCGAGCGTGCACAATGTCACGGCTCCACAAGGCTAAAGCCGAGCAGCGCGCGCACACACGCACGCATATATGGCAAACTCGTCTGACGTTTCCTAGACAGTCCTGGTCACCCCTCGAGTTCTTGGACCAGGGACTTCAGCGGACAAGGCACCCTTGCTCCTACAGCTGCACTTTAGTCGTCCCCGAGGGGTGCGGAACTTTGACAATGAGAACAACAACAACAACAAAAAAAAAGCAAGAACCTAAAACAGCATTTCAGACTTGGCGGCGCCTCGGCCGTAATTGCACCTGAGGGTGGCATAGAGTTAGGCATGTTTTTTCTATGTGTGGTTTTTCTTTGCACAGTGGGCAAAAAAAAAAATGAAACGTGCTTTGAGTGTCACCGCACTCTCCGATTCGTCGCTGTCTGGATTCTCTGATGATGATGATGATGACTTGGGGCTATTCCCTTTGTATCGGGCGGGCAAGATTAATTTGCCCTAGCCAGCGAAAAAAAGAAAGAAGAAAAAAAAACACACACACACACACTCACAGCACCGTAAAGAAGTCTGTACGGCTAATTCACTGCCGCTGCGTCGCTCGCCACCACTGCACCAGCCTTGCTTTGGTGGTGCGAACTGCTGCATAGTTCACTGCACCAGCCGTTTCATCGCCTGCGTGCAGCACCGTGTCACTCGTGCGCGCAAACCCCAGTGCCTCGGGCAGAGTAGTGCCCTCTCGCTGGCGGGGGCACAGAGACGTACAGCGTAGCACAAGGTGGGGAATGGTTTCCTCTTCCTGCTCGCACACCCGGCATATAAAGCCCTCGTGTCGTCGGTAGCTTCGTCGAATCGACGGCGGTACATAAGTGTTCGCAGTGCCCCAGCCCGCGCTTCAAACAAAAGGCCGCTACCCCCATTTGTGTCGTAGATGCGTTCCTTTTCTATAACACTTTTGTGCTTGCGGTACTCCGTCAATGTTGTCTTGGAACACATCGCCTTCCGCCTTTTTCGTTTTCTTCTTCCCGTACTTGTTCTTGAACGGCCCGAGCCCATTGGCACTCCCTGGTTGCCGTCACGGGCTTCGCGAAGAATCCGAACTTTCGGCGGAGGGTGTGCAACCGCGCAGCCCGTTCAGTCCTCGTTCCGGTCAAGTGTGTGTAGCGGAACAAGCTCCGTGCCCACCTGCGGTCGTTCATGAGACGCAGGCGGCCCTCGTAGGCGAACTTGCTCCTGGCTTCTCTAGCCTCATACGACGACCACCCCACGTCTCCTTGAATGGCCTCTATAGGCACACGGCAATGCAGTTTGCTTGTACACGTCGCGCCGCCTAGCAGCGGTGATTAGAACCCACGGGGCGGCCCTTCGCGCCATTCCACCGTTGTGCGCATTGCGAACAGGTTGGTTGGTTGGTTGAAAAACTTTATTTGGGTCCTGCAAGGCGCGCGTCAGCGCGCAGCGGGCGACTCCCACGTCGGGACCGTCAGACCAAGCCCGCCGGCCGCTCCGCGGGCCTGCTGGACGGCCCAGAGCTGGTCAGCCAGGAGGGGGCTGCGGAGGGCCGCCTCCCACCTGGCCGAAGCAGTATCGGGGTTAGTGTGCGTTGCCTTGCACTGAGGTATTCCCCAGTGACGCTTGCCCCGCATGCGGAGACGTAGCTACGCTAGCGCATTGCGAACAGGCGCAATGGATTTACCGCAGCCCGTTGACAACTCCGTCGTCAGAGGTGGAAAAAAAAGAACAAACGCAGATACTGCTGCGTTAAAGATTGCCACAATAAAGAAGGGGATGTCGGCATCATGATGTATCGCTTCCCATCGAGACCGTGGGAAGCAACTCGGCGGCAGAAGTGGATCGCAGCTGTTCGGCGCGTCAAGTAAGTGTCGCCCTTGCGAATATTCGTTAAACGACATCAGAGCAAAAACAATAACGGGAAGCATTCGTGCAACGCACGGCAACGTTACAACTGCTCACAAGCGTGTGTTAAAACACGCACAGTGGTTGTCACTCGTGAAACCTAACGTCGTAAAAGCTTGGACGCACGGCGCATTTTTCCACGCATTAATTTGTCAACGTGCCTTGCCGCTCCTTTGTGCACCAGGACGATGACTAGACTGCTGGAACGGGCTCATTAATGCCGATGCTTTCTCGCGCTTAGTACGACAGAAATAAGGCTGGAGTGCACCGCGTAACACGTGGAGTATTCGGAAATTACCGCTTCTCTCGCGCACACGTTTTTTGTTTTCTTGTTCTTGTCAGCTGATTGCTTCAGCACTCGTCGCGTATTCGGATATTTGCGTTTCTCTCGCGCACACTTGCACACGTTTTGTTTTCGCGTTATTGAGTGTCAGCTGATTGCGTTCAATTCAATGTTTCAGTGCCGATGACCTGTCATCTTGGCAACCGAACGAGAATACCAGGATATGCTCGAGGCATTTCGTCAACGGCGAAAAAAGCACCATCGAGCATCATTCTGGTTACCTTCCTACAATATTTCTGTTCTCGCTTACCTTTCCCAACCCAGCAAATATTAGGCAAGCTCTTAGTAATAAAACAAGTGACAGCTGATCGAGAAACGTATACGGTCGTATTTGTGCGCTTAAGTGGGATAAGATAATTATTTTTCAGCTTGTAGTTCAACGTCGTAAGCATGCTTGCTTTGCTGTGACAAGCACTTCGCTGCGATGTCGGTGTTCACTTCTTTAACACCATACACATGGTCGTTGTCGTACAGTGCGCGTCCCTTTTCAAGCGTCGGTGGTCGAAAATGGGCATCGATGTTTTCAATCGCCTTAAAACCGCAATACAAAACCAGCGACATGCTTCAAACAGCACGACAAACACACGCCATGCACGTTAGAAATGGCTCGTTGGCCGCCTCGACGCTACGCGGAATCGACACCGTGGCGCTGATGGCTGGGCCGATCGCAGCGCCACCTAACCATTGTCGGTAACACACCCCGAAGAAAACTGGATATGCATACCTCGAACCAACCACGGGAGGTTTTGTGAGGGAAGGCAGAAGAGAAAACAATAAAAATTAAAGAAATTTCGCAGATATGCTGTATTTTATGGCTTTGAGCCAAGCGTTACGAGGTGGATCGACGTCTTTTTGTATTATAAAGTGTACTAGATGTAAACGCGAAAAGATGTGTACACATCGTGGGCTTACCAGGTACGTCGGCAACACTGGCGCTTAAAGGGTAACTTACGGTGCGACGTAACGTCACAGCCCTCACGTTGCAGTACATACGTCAGTATTATCCAAACTACGTGCACTTTATGGTGCAATCATGTAAATATCATACGTAACTTTCGTTATTGTGTTCCTCCGGGGTCGAGCAATGCTTCATTATAGCTTGCTGAATCATATGAATACAAATGTAATGTTTATTAGACTGCTATAAAAGCGGAGCCAACACTGGAACCACAGACGTTAATCTGATATGAAGCCTGTATCGTAGGAGTACATATGTAGTGTTTATCGCTTCTTGTAAAATTACATAGCCAGCACCACAACCACAATTGACGTTAGGTGCACGTTAAAGAACCCCAGGTGGTCGAAATTTCCGGAGCCCTCCACTACGGCGTCTCTCATAATCATATTGAATCATATCGTGGTTTTGGGACGTTAAACCCCAGATATTATTATTAAACACAATTGACGTTGCACCGAGATTGCGCCTACATAGGCTCTGTGGTAGAATACCTGATTGCCATGCAGAATGCTTGGGTTCGATTCCTGCTGGGATCCTAATTTTTATTCTTTTGACTCGTCGGGTCAACGCTGCCGATGTCGGTTTCTCTTAGCGCTCTCGCAATTAAGTTACCAATGTCTGTTCTCGCCGTTCCTTGGTAGATATAAACTGTGAATCACCTGTGGCGCATAGCCGTACACCACGGCCTGTGGTAAACGGGTATGCGCCACACGTGTCCGGAGGGAAGGGTTTGACGACGTACGTGACAGGAGTTTCCAGGATGTCATGACCCGACAG
Source organism: Rhipicephalus sanguineus (assembly GCF_013339695.2). NCBI lineage: Eukaryota > Metazoa > Arthropoda > Arachnida > Ixodida > Ixodidae > Rhipicephalus > Rhipicephalus sanguineus. Next base: position 39,165,963 of record NC_051179.1, on the reverse strand, counting down.
TCATATTCGTCAAATCCTCTTACCATCCCTAGATAGATAGATAGATAGATAGATAGATAGATAGATAGATAGATAGATAGATAGATAGATAGATAGATAGATAGATAGATAGATAGATAGATAGATAGATAGATAGATAGATAGATAGATAGAAACGCTCAAAGCGCCAAAGGTTCGCTAAGAAATGCTTCGCATTTAAAACACCCTTTGAGTTCAACTCGGACCCCGACACCCACAAGAGAGAGGGAGAGAGAATGAGATTCTTGTAATATGGAGTTTGTAGGGAAGGGAAAATTGAACAGTGTAACGATAGACGACTCGAAGAAGGCGAAAGTCATCTTTTTCTTCTGAGTCGTTGTATTATGATCCTGCCCCGTCACCCCGCGAAAGCTTTCCGCATCTAACGTGGTTTTGCGCTGCCTCCGTGATCGGCCCACCTTTCAGCAAGCGATGATGTCATGAGAAAATAATAATAATAATATCTGGGGTTTAACGTCCCCAAACCACGATATGATTCTGAGGGACGCCGTAGTGGAGGGCTCCGGAAATTTCGACCACCTGGGTTCTGTAACGTGCATCTAAACCTAAGTACACGGTCCTCAAACATTTTCGCCTCCATCGAAAATGCAGCCGCCACGGCCAGGATTCGATACCGCGACCTTCGGATCAGCAGTCGAGCGCCATAACCACTAGACCACCGCGGCGGGGCGATGTCAAAAGATAATGTCGTTATTTGACTTCGTGATGAGGTGACGAATTTTGACGATATGTAACGCCGTTATGCCGTCATATGGTGATGTCATCACTTTATGATGATGCATCACTCGTGCTGACGCCAAGGGACGCCGACGGCAAAATTTTCGGGTTTCTATAAGGCTTGTTCCTCAATAATCACTACCAGTCTGCCACGGAGGCGATACGGCAGCACGTGATTGCACAGAGAAAACAGGCTGAGGGGGAGCGGAGGGAGAAGCAGGCCGGCCCGCACACGATATGCTGCCTCGCTGCTTGGGGTGGACATGCCATTCCGGAGTCGCTGAAGTTACTCGTAGAAGGCCTCGTACTGAGCCAGCCCAAGTCTCGTTGCCAACCACCGGGACGGATCGCTCGTTTACGTCTGAGAAGGGGACGACGCATCGGGCCTGCTGATCCGAGTGCACCACGGCTCCTTGCTCCTTCCGGACGTGCGTTCGACCATCTCCTTTGTCTCAAGATCGGCCGAAGCGGCGCAGATTCATCGATATGATTGGCGACCTCGGCTTCATACGGCCCGGTACCAACAGCACTCCATCGTGCTTCGAGCCGACAAGATGGATGTGTTTCGTCATGACGAGCATGCTGATGGTGGCCGTTTGCTTTGCTGTACTTAACTATTTTTTCGGGGATCACGTTTTGGTCTACGATCGGCGAGGTACCTATGTAGGTGTCGATTGGTCCAAGGCGTGTGGGATGTCCGTGGTCATCGGGTGTTTCTTCGCTCTGGTCTGTGCTCTTGGGTTCTGCTTACGCAAACGCCAAAAGAAGAGCTCCGGCGACCTCTCGGCATGAAGGATACCAAAGTTCGTTCGTACTTCGGCTGACATACTCCACCTGGGGAGTATATCTGCGATACCTAAACATAATTTCAGTGCCCCGGCAAGTGTATTGAGATGCGATCGATAAATAAATCTCTTTGGTTTCAGTATTGGGTTAGTTTTGTTTAATAACTACAGAAGCGCTTGTTCAGGCAAATCTTGCTTTCACACATCGGTCTAAAGTGCGAAAACTTATCGGGCAAAATTACATCCCTTCACCGTACTTATTTACTTTAGCTCTCAACGAAACCTTGATTAAGCCATTGAGCTTGAGCACATAGGTTATGGAACTACTAACGTTAAATTCTGGGGCTTTTGCATGAGAACAACACGATACGACTGCGAGGTTCACCGCGTATAGTGGGGGTCTGGAGATTATTCTGACTTACTGGAGGTTCTTCATCGCGCGCCTGAAATCTAAGTATACGGGTGTTCTTGCATTTTTCGCCCATCAAAATGCGCACTCGTGGCTGCATGGGGATCAAATCGGCGTCTTCGAGCTCAGCAGTGCGACGCCTTACCTGCAGGTTTCGCTGCCATTGCGCTGGTAAGAATATATACGAAATGGCGTCGTGCGATCGTCGGTGTCGCATCACCTAAATGGCCATAAATAATTTAAGCCATGTCCGCCTAATTAATTTTCACCGATTCGTCGCTGCTTTATTGACGTTTGCGTTTCTGAACTTTTTGACGACCCTTTTTGCACGTCGCAAGGTTACGGCTCTGTGTAGGACGTATACCGGGTGTCCCAGCTATCTTTAGCCAAGGGTTTAAAAAATGCAATATTAGAGGCAGGCGAGTGAAATCAGTTGCAAATTGCTGGCAATAGCCTTGCGCACTACAGACAACTTTTGCTTTGTAATTAATTTGTTAATGAGGATTATTTAACTAAATTGCTAAATATTGACTTTAGGCAAGAAATGTGACTTGCCAAGTTCAAGAGCGTCTTCAGAAACCCCAATTGCATTATTTGCTATAAAGAAAGTCTCAGTATACCATTTTTCCAAGCTGCAAAGAAAGCCCGCGAAATACAAAAAGAACCACGTGACTAGCGCATGCGCGCGGCAGCGAATGTGCTGCTCTCAGCCGTGGTTTGAGCGAACGAAATCAGCTGCGGCCGTGACTCGCCGCTCCGTTGCAGCGGTGGGCCGATTGGTTGGAGGTGGTTTCTTGGCCCGCGCTCGCTACAACTTGCACCGCCACGCGCGCCAACGGGCTGACGCGGGCCAAGAAACCAACGCCAACTTATCGGCCTACCGCTGCAACGGAGCCGGCGAGGCGCAGCCGCAGCTGATTTCGTTCGCTCAAACCACGGCTGAGAGCAGCACATTCGCTGCCGCGCGCATGCGCTATAGTCACGTGGTTATTTTTGTATTTCGCGGGCTTTCTTTGCAGCTTGGAAAAAATGGTATACTGAGACTTTCTTTATCGCAAATATGCAATTGGGGTTTCTGAAGACGCTCTTGAACTTGGCAAGTCGCATTTTTGGCCTAAAGTCAATATTAGCAATTTAGTTAAATAATCCTAATTAACAAATTAATTAGTTACAAAGCAAAAAACATTGTCTGTAGTGCGCAAGGTGACTTTCAGCAATTCGCAACTGATTTCACTCGGCTGTCTAATATTGTATTTTTAACCTTTGGCTAAAGATAGCTGGGACACCCGGAATGTGCCTATACATGGCTTGCATTGACCTCTCTGAAAGCGCCGTGTTGGAGCACCAGCATGTGGGGACGGGACGTTTCCGATGTCATCAAAACATCACATGCAGGTTCTTTCAATATTCACGCACAGAGACGTTCCTGCCGCGTCGTTTTCACATAGACACGCAACTTGTTTGTCATAAACGCCGCCATCATGGAGAGCTCCTTTCAGAAGCTGCGTCCATGACGTCACGTGCATCCGAAGTTTCTCTTGCGCGTGCGTGACAGTATTCGCGAATTTAGCTGTCTGTTTAGCATTTTACATACGCACGCTGGCCGTATACGAGAATAGTCGCCCCAAAACGTTAATTCGACACGGATTTTTTTTTATTAGCCGCTGCATGGATGTCATTTTCTTGGCGTTCAAAATGTGCTTCCTACGACGTGTCAGGTGAAGGAATATATGGCGCTGTTTTGTCACGTCTCCTTTATCGTAAAAGCGTACGACGATTAATTTACTTTGTATCGTGGCGAGCATGCTGTATCTTGATTTTCCATCTTCACAAGGATTGCGTTCTGTTTAAGGTTTGCCAAGAACCATATCATAAGGATGTATCCTTATCCTATACTCAAACAGCACTTGTAAGCGAGGAACAGATGCTTGTCACGTCTTCCCACGTCCTTGTCATCTCTTGGTGTTATCTGAGAAGAAAAAACAGTTGGAAAATGTGAAGACACTGTTCCTTGTTAACAGACATAATCGCTATCTGTGCGAACAGCACCACTTATTCGGTTCGTCTCCGTTTATCTTTATGCTTTGTTTTGGCGAGTGTGTGTGGGGTGGGGGGGGGGGGGGGGGGCGGTCACATGACGATTGATTGTCCCGCCGACGTGGAACTTCGACAAAGCACAATGCGTCATTATGTCAGAGTTTGGTAGTAGCGAAGCCGTTTGCAGGTGCTGCTACTGCTAACAGCAGCTGCCCTCGTGTACTGCCGCCTTTGTGCACACCTTTTCTAGGCGTAGTGCGTTATGAAGTCAGAAACCAGCGGCCATATTGTTGATAGCCGGGCTTGTAATCTCATCGGTGCTGCTGTGGAGCGTCGTGCACTCCTTCGTTAGTTGCTCAATTGTGCAGCTCGAACTTTGCTGGACCCCGTCCTCTCCTCCGTCGAAATGCTTGACGAACTGCGGAAGCTGCCACTTCACGTAGAGAGTTAGGTCGGTTGCGGCGGCAATATATATCAGTTTTGCTGCTCTAGTACAACTCGCAGGTCTCGGACGGTCAAGCGCAGTACCTTCGTCGTCGAAAGATAGCCGTCCCTTCATCCCGCTGTCCTTCGTCCCAGAAAGGCGTCTCGATCTCACCGCAGATGTATCCGGACACGCTTTTTATCCCCGGCCTTCAAGAGGCTGACAATGCTTCCACCGCCAAGTGCGCTCCTCCGGAAGTGGACAGCGACGACTCGACCGCTCCGACGGACGAAGTAGGGCCTCCGCCTTATCCAGGATTGCCGTCGCTGGCCTGCGGCTTCTTCAGGGTCGTCGACGACAGCATCTTCATCGCGACAGGCAACCCGCCGCGGCTACGCAGCGTCACCGGAGACCCCTACGGAGCCTCGCCGCGGTACTCGCCGACTTCCTGGTCCCTCAGGTCTTCGTCGTCATCCAACGCCGCGCTCCATTTTGTGCGGGGTCTCTGGGTGACGCTGTTCATCGCAAGCATGCTGTTCGTAGCAGGAGTCGCGACCACGGGCCTGGCGTACGCTAAGGGCGTCGATGTACAGTTCAGGCGCCACGGCATGTTGATGATTCTAGCAGCTGCCGCAGTCGTTATTGTTGCGGCCGTGTTCAACGTTTACCGGATGGTCAGGTACAACAGCTTGCTTCCGGAATGAGACGGAATTGTGTGCAGCGCACGTGTCTGGACGCTCTTTGTGCACTCGAAGATTTCGTTTCCTTGTCTATGCGCTCTTGTGCGAGTCGCTTTTAGGGTCGAAGGCTTCATCTAGGGTGTCATCGTCCTAATGCATGGTTTTGTCGACGGAGTGGCGTGGCAAGGTTGTCGCGAAGGGCTAGCTCGCCGACAGAGAAACATTGCTACGGGTTTCTTTGCTGTTCCGAGAGAAACGTATGTGACGTGAAGTAGCGAGTGTATGTCTGAGCCGGACGTTTACCTAAGGGTTCGCGGTTTTCATGTCTTTTATCGGGAAAGCGTGGTGAGAGGTGTCTGTCGTTTGTCTATGAATAAAATATGCTTTTAGTCGTCTTTTACGTTATTTTTTTCCAGCGCAAAGTGCTCCCATCTTCTCCTCCGCGCAACGCGTTTTATTGTATAGAGACGATGGTGCAAGAACTCTTAGTTTCGTCCATAATACGTAAGTTCATAATAGGTAAACAGCGCGGTCGTATGTCCCTTTCCGCAATTTCTTAAGCAATTATGCAGAACACAAAAATATAGTGTGACGTATACCTCACGCAATAGTCAGCGACATGCATTCGGTCTCGTCGTCACAGAGGGCGTCAGAGTATTTTCAAATTGTGGCTAGAGTTACCTGGGGAACTCTGTATAAGGAGGGAAGGAAAAAAAAAAAAACGCGTCCCTCAGATACGCTTCATTGCCGTAATGCACAACCATTTTGCGGCGAAACTGAACGCGGCTAAGCTACGCATACAGCACCCTTGCCCTGACCGTCATCGGTTTTGGAAAGTCAAGGCGGTGATGCGGGCTAGTTTGAGACACAAGTATGGAACACATGCACAGGACGGGCGCTAGCGCCCGTCCTATGTATGTGTCCCTTACTTGTGTCTACGTATGGGTCTTTTGCGCTACGAATACGAATACAAGGTTTTTGGAAAATGAGTCGAAACGAGAAGTTACAGAAGAAAGAGGGCAGCGATTAGAGAGGATCAGATGCACATGAACAAGAAAGAAAACAAAAGAGCCGATCGCACACGTTAATGTTGCACATCAAGGTATAGCTCTCTTTTTCGGGAAATGCAATGCTACCGTCTAATGAGTACAGTATACTTAGGCCAAGGAGACCACATGACTGTACTTAGCTGGAAAAATAGCCTCTTGTCGCGTTATAACGTGCGAAATTATTGAAACGGATTATACTAGGAGGTTTGATAACTTGCATGTAAGTTACCATCAGTTGCGCTGATACAAAGTGAGATTACGTGCATTGATCAATTTTAAACCTCGCACGTGTGCGTTACGCTTTGTTAGTAAATGGCTTGTAATTTGTTCTTTGTAAACTTCATTTGACCAAGGGATTCGGGCACGTACGCCCCAGGGTCCCCGCACGACCCCATTGCGCTATTCGTTCATGAGTTCATGCAGTTCCGTGGGCGGTCCGGTCAGTGGCGATCTTCTGCTTGGCCGGGTCCTCCGAGTGCAGCAGGTAATAGCATAGCCCTGCAGCAAGGGGGTGGAAAACGGAAGTGGCAGTGAGGAGAAAGAAAATGAGGAGGGGAGAGGGTAACGCGTTGCATACCCTTGTATGGTATAGTTAAGCAAGGGGATGGGAAAGGGAAGTGAGGGTGAAGAGGACTGATGTTGGGGTGAGGAGTAGGGAAAGGAGGAGGTGAAGGGTAAACCATAGCGTAACACGTACAGTATAGCATAACAATTAAGGGTTGGCAAAGAGAAGTGAGGGCCAGGGGGAGTAATTTGAGGATTAGGACGAGGAAAGGAGGACAGAGGGTAATATAAAAGAGCGAGAGAAATAAAGAAAGATGAAAGGAAGAAGACTGATAATATGGTAAGGAGGAGGGAAAGAAGGAGGTGAGAGGGTAAACCATAGCATAAACTATGTTGTACAGTATAATATAACAAGGGGTGGGAAAGGGAAGTGAGGGGGATTGATGTGAGGGTTTGTAGGAGAAAAAGGAGGAGAGGGGGAATATAAAAGATAAGGAAAGAAAGATAAAGAAAGAAGAATATGTAGGAAAAGTTGAAGGAAAGAAAGAAACATGAAGGAAAGACGAAGATGAGTAAGGAAGATGAAATAACTCAATCTGCGTTCGCCAGGGGGTGGCGCTTGCTCGCTCGCTCCGCTGTTTTTTACTCAGATTGCACAGGCGTGGTGGAACTGGCTTATATATATTTATATATATTATATATATATAGAATTTACGTGGATTTACCAACGTGCTCGGGTATTCCACCTTTCGTAACAATCAACGCTTCCCAAGTCCAAATTTCGCTTACAGATCGCTGAAGGCCGCCATGTGAATGAACAGTTGATGTCGATGGCCAAAGCAAGTTGCTTCAGCGAGCGAATGTGGTGCGCGCGTCTCGATAGTGGCTGCGGCTTGCTGCTGTGAAAAACATTTATTTACAGTGTTATTTACAGGGAGTTATGGGAGCGGTCCTTAAGGGGCCCGCCCCGGTAAAACACTAGGTAGGGGGCTCCTTCTTACGGGAGCCCATTGGCGATGGCTCGCGGCGGGCCCGCTCGACCAAGGCCCGTTGCGGCCGTCAGGTCAGAGCAGCCGAGGCAGGGTTGCCTCCCGTTCCCTCCAGTGGGGTAAGGTTTTGGGGTTTTTTGGCATGCCACACCATGTGGAAAATGTCAGGAATTTTCCTCACCATGCGGGCACTTCCCCGTGCAAGCGGGGTCAAAGTGTTTTATAATTGCCGGGCACAATACAGTTTTGGTATAAAGGTGAAGGAGGATTCGCCCCTCCGCCTTCGTGAGGCCATTACAGGGTTTTGGATAGATATTATGGCCGGTTTGATAAAATTGTGTTACCTCCCTAAAGGTGTAGGCGGGATTGGGTTCGAGGTCCGGATCGGTAGGGGACGAGGATGGTGCCCGCAGCACGGCCTTTATCTGCAGTTCTTGGCTGTTTGTCTTAGCCATGGCGCACGTGCGTACGTTGCACTGATTTCAACTGAATTGGCCACGATAAGTACTCGTTTCTTTTGCGGTAATTACAAAATAACGTCTCTTAACACACCGTATAGCCTCTCGGATAGGAGGCGAGGATGGAAATTGAACTCACTGTCGCGTTGTTACCGATACTCTCTCCCGTTTTCTCTCAAACAGGGGCAAGACGGCTCTAGTTCGAACTGTATGCTATTGCGCCTGCGCGCTATTATCATCTCGGCTGACGTTAGCACTCTTGTTATCCTTGCAAGTTAATAAAAGTAGAGACAAGTCGCACGTCATGTGATTTCAGGAGCATATATAATTTCTGCTTCAAAAGGGCGCTCCGAGAAATTTGGTTGTGCATTCACTGCAGAGCGAATCGCGTCCGCACACACCCGCAGCGCCCGGTGAACGCTTTCTCGAAGGTGACTATATATCGCCGTCAACGGATACACACAAGTCCGCTCCGCTCGTCCGGCCCCTTCTGCAGCAAGGCACTATGTCACTCGACGCGGCTTCAGGGGCTTCGGAGCAGTTAGACGGGAACGGTGGATGCGCTTCGTCGACAGAGACTCGCGGAGCGTCGACCGAGACTCGGCCATCACGTGCAACGCCGTCGCAGGCTACTTCCGGCGACGGCAGTTGCAACACCACCACCACCGGAGGCGTCAGCAGCAACAACAGCGGCGACGGCAGCAGTGGTGTCAACAGCGTGAGGACCGATTGCTATACCAGCCTTGGCGGTAGCAGCAATGGTGGCAGCAACGGTAGCAGCAACGGTAGCAGCAACGGTAGCAGCAACGGTAGTAGCAATGACATCAGTAGCATTGCCGCGCCGCAAGAGCCAGCAGCTCGTCGTCGAGTCGTGTTCGACGGCTGCATGGCCCTCGTGTATTCCTTCAGCTCTCGCACTTTCCGCTGGCCCTGCGCACTGTCGGTGTCAGCCCTTCTCCTGGCGTTCCTGTGGGTAGCGGCGGTCCTGGCCATGCTCCTACTGCGCCTCCTTCCCGCGTCAACGAAAGGAAGCAAGTCCCACGAATGGAGGGATGGTGCTCTGGCGGCCATGGGATTCGGCATGTTGTTCCTCTCATTCGCCACCGCATTTTACGCCGTCTGCTACTTTTTGTGCATGCGTCGCCGAGCTGAGTACGTTGAGCCGAACGAGACTTCAGCGTAAAGATGTGGTGTGAGCGCAATTTTAATCCTGCACTTCGCGCACGTGACTTGAACGAAATGTGGACATAGCAAAATTTTATTGCATAACCTGTATCGGTTCGTACTATACAGGACTTGTTTGCGCGCTGACCTTTGCTTAATGAGTGACGTGGCTCCTACGGTGAGTTGAAGCACAAATAAAACAGACGGGACGGTCTGTTCGACTGCGAACCAATTTCCTGTGCTCCTTTTATCGGGTGTATTCTGTTTCTGCGGGAAAGATATTTCAAAACAACTTTTTCTTGGTCAAGTCGCTGCATGGGGTTCCCCTGCTGTCCGTGCCGAGCACGGACGGCGTGTACGAATGGACCTCTAAGATGGCGCCGCGATGATGTTGCCGCCTTGCGGATCAAGGCTCAGTGCATACCCCCTATACTCTGCGCTGTCATTAACCGGAAACTCCTATCCTACGCGGTGTAGCCTACGATTCTACGGAGCGTAAGATAAGGGCTGCCGAACACGAAGGGGCCATCAAAACACGGTCACAGAAAAACACGCGCTATCGCTATCAACAACACTAGCAAACGCGTTCCTACGGAGCGCGAATAGTCGATTCCTGTTTGCAGCGATTGTCGGTATATCTCTCAATATGTTGCAGTAACTGCATGTCTCCCTGCTGTTGTTGAGAGGGATCTCGGCCACGGCCATATAGCTGAACTACCTTTCATGTAAATGAGGGTTTGCCCATTCATTTCTTTAGAGTTCGTTCTTCTGGTCTTACTTCGCTCACCACATTCCCAAGCGCGTTTTCCTACTCTATGTGGACTATAATCGGATTAGTTGGAAAACCTCCTATTTTTTTTTATAGGCAGCTTTTCTGAACAGCAGCGGTGTGGCTCGACCGCGTTGCAAACGTTCAGTAGCCTTCCCCTCGTACGGCCAGAGTGGCTAGTTCTTGCTTCTACGAAAGCTGTGTTGCATTTTTAAAATGGCTCTCAGAAGCGTAGTTTAACACAATATCTAAAGAACCTAAGGTGCGCGAAATAGTCCGTGGAGGGTCTGCTAAGAGATCCAGCCGCATTGCTGGATGCGTTTTCAGAAGCCTCACATGCAGGTCTATTCAGAAGCTACGCGCTACTGCCCATAGGTCGGCAAACTCACTCATGAGTCGACTCACTCAGTCTCAGATACAGCCGTGAGTCTGAGTCCACTCGAGGAAAATTTTGTTGAGTCTGAGTCCGGTTGACGATAACATTCGTGAGTCTGAGGCCGAGTGAGCCCGCTTCAAGAAAAATTTTGGTGAGTCTCAGTCCGAGTGAGTCCGTTTGAGGAAAGTTCAGCTCGAGCTGAACGCTAAAGAAATACAATTACATCCACTAAAGACAGTTCACTTTGCAGATATGCAGGGTGTTTGAGCTAGAAAGCACCAAGTATTAGAAAATTAGGCATAGGCGCTACGCGTCTCTAAATAGCGCAATATTGTTCTGAGCCATATAGAGCACGTCATAATATTTTTGCCAATCCGCCAAGCTCGGTAATTAACAAAGATTGCTTTACGAACTTTTCAAATAGTAACTCCAGAGAAAAATTTTCAACACAAAAGTTGTAGCGCTTGTTCAGAAACATTGAATTTTTCAATCTGTGTTAAGATAACTCCCCTGCCTAAATTTTTTCCGGCCTTTCTTTAAATCGTGCGAATTTTAAAAAATAGCACGTGACGACGGCCGCGTGACGCGCAGCGCTTTTAGTGCCCTCAAATGTAAGTTGAACGGATTAGTGGACCTCACCATCGCTCCTTACTGGACTTCATACACGAAGCAAATTTGTACGTGTATTTCTGAATCAATAATTATTATGCCTAAGGGCAGACTTTCTAAAAAAACAAAAAAACAAGTTGAACGAATTATCAAAGGCTGCTCCGCGCATGATGTCGATTGAGCTGGCTACCGGTGACTGCGATGGACGCTAAATGATGATAGAGGCGTACCAACTAAAAAAAAAAACAAAACCAAAAAAAGATCTACGAAAGAGTGGCCGTGACGTGCGAGTGCATCTTTTATCTCGGTCCTTCATCACGCTGTCACCCTCGCCCCTTCCAATGCGTTTCTTCATTGGTGCGAAAACATATAAGTGCTATCGCAATAATAAAAGAAAAAAATGCCTACGCTGCATCAAACGCTGCCTACGGTCTCATGTAGCATTTGCTCCGTGGCTGCCGCTTTATCGTTGAAGAACTTTGTTGTTGTTGTTGTTGTTGTTGTTGAAACGGTATGCTGATTTTGCCGCTTAACGTCCATCGCAGTCACCGATAACCTGTTCCATGGATCTTCATGCGCGAAGCAGCCTTTGATAATTCGCTCAACTTACATTTGAGGGCACTAAAAGCGCCGCGCGTTCAGCGGCAGCCACGTGCTATTTTTTAAAATTTGAGTGCTTTAAAGAAAGGCCGGAAAAAATTTAGGCAGGGGAGTTATCTTAACACAGATTGAAAAATTCGATGTTTCTGAACAAGCGCTACAACTTTTGTTTTGAAAACTTTTCTCTAGAGTTACTATTTAAAAAGTTCATTAAGCGATCTTTGTTAATTGCCGAGCTTGGCGGATTAGCAAAAATATTCTGACGTGCTCTGTATGGCTGAGAACAATATTGCGCTAATTGGAGACGCGTAGCGCCTGTGCTTAATTTTCCAATACTTGGTGCTTTTTAGCTGCAACACGTACCCTGTAGACTCAGTTGATGTTCCTCAAATTCGGCCAGATAAAAAATGCAGATTTGACCGAAAGCGACCGGAGCCTTAGCAGACATTTCTGGTGTTTACGCACGGGTGCTTTTGTGCTTACTGTTGTTGCTTTCTTGCAATAAAACTAATTTATTGCTGCTCGAAGTAATCATTTTGTAGCAAAAATTTACCTGCCCTGGCTCCCAGGGCACATACTTAACGAGTGAAGGACGCCTTTCATAAGCCGGACTTATGACAAGATAAGGCAAGTTCTTGAAACTCACCTTATCCTTTCCTTATACTTTTGTGTTCATTTCGTCGAAAATGTTTGAGGCCCGTGTACTTAGATTTAGGTGCACGTTAAAGAACCCCAGGTGGTCGAAATTTCCGGAGCCCTCCACTACGGCGTCTCTCATAATCATATCGTGGTTTTGGGACGTTAAACCCCAGATATTATTATATTATTGTGTTCATTTCGTAAGCAGCCTTACCGCGATAAGTTAAGATCGGTTCGTAAATACGGCGGCCCTTGCTGAAGTAAGGGCTTGCGTGCATCCAATTTGGATGTAGCCTCCAATTGTGGCTTTGGCATGCTTCTATTTTATATAGTGTCCTCTTTGCCATTAACTTTACATGTTGCCGTGTTAATGCGGGATAGTCGGGGGAAAGTAAATGGCCAACCTCTCCAGGTAATGTGTCGCAGGCTGGAGTGTAGTGGTTAACGGGTTCTGACCATCTAGCTGTTAGTGATTATCCTTGTGAGCCTACATGCGTTGTAGCATTCGCTGCATCCTTCATTCAGGCTTGCTCTCTTTGCATCTGGTCTGAAGAAAAAATTTATTGAGCAAAATATCTTTTGGTCTCGTGAACAAATTTGAATCAGACGGCGTGGTAGCGTGTGCAATAACGGCAATGTTTGCATTGTCCAAAAAGAACAAGCATCGGCCGCACCAGTTCAATGACGTGTTTGCGTGCCAGGACTTTTAGTAAGTATAGGGATAGAGAGCTTAACCGTGAAGCAACACTTCTGTACAGTTGCAACAACCAGACACAAAGCTGCTTTTCAAGTGGAAAAAAAAAAGTTTTATGACATATTGCTATTTCCACATTGTGATGCAGTGCACACTGATGTTTGTTTTTCTATGACTCCGTGGAAGCCAACAGCATATTAGTAGGTGCTGAACACTAAATTACAAAGGACCACAGTTGTCCATAGGCATCTCCAGAGAACAGAGGAATTGAATCAAAGTTCACTTAATATGAAGCAATACCTTGTAATTTTTGAACATTACAATTCTTTAATATCTTGCCAACATAATGCTAGGGATAACAAGCGGTTGCTAACACTAGGGAGAGTGAAGAAGACATGTATCTTTTTTTATACTTTGCATGGAGAAAAATGTTGTCGTCCACAATTTATTAATGATGCTTTACAACAATTAGTGCTCAGAAGTAGAGTACGTGTACTATTATCCACCCCTACTATATTCTATGCTGCTTACTAGTAAAGTAAAAGGCGTTAAGGCTAAGAAGCGGCGCTGCCTTTGCGGTAACTAGTAGAACGTGCCGAGCCGCAGCACTGGCAGAACATGTCGAGCAAACATAGCAGCACATGCGTAACAAACCGCAGAGCACAAACACGATATGCTGGCGCGCTGTCACCGCAGATAAAAAAAAAAATTCTGAAAATAAATGCTTTCCACGTTACCATTCCATGATTTGACACTGTTACCGGTGAGCTTTCCATTGCGCTAAAGAAAACAGGCGCCATAAAAATTGGTTGTAAGTCGCTTTAAAGGAGTGGTGACAGAAAAATTCGGACACAATTTGGCTGTTGAATCGCACCAACGTGTGCATGTAGGTATCATATGTACAATATCAGCCACAAATACAGCCTAAAAAGTATTTTAATTGAGCTTTGGAGTTCGTGAAAGTGCCAAATCGGAAATAGAAGCAAAAAGCGACGATCTCATCTTGCGGGGCTTTTTTGTAAACAATGCACGTCACGAGTTCTGGCCGGGTTACCGGAGGCGTGTACGAGACGGACAACGCTGGTGGCGACACCTGATTATGCATACCCTAACCAGAGACCGACAAAATAACATTGCAGCAACTTCCCGCTTACTGACTCTGTGTTATTAGCATTAGCAGTGAGATAATTCGCAACTCACAGTATTCTCGTTGCTTTTCTTTTGCGACAAGAACAGCAACGCGACAGAAAAAAATATATTGTAGTTGGACAAAACACCACGAGATGTCGCTACCGGCTCCGGGGCTTACTTTTGGGAACTCAGTGGTGTGCATGAGGGCAGAGGTGCAATCGGAAATGGATATAAATCAAATGACTGTGGGACGCCTCGCGTTGGGTGCTCACGGGAAGACGACAAATGAGGCTGTAAAGGGCGATATGGGATGGGCAGGTTTTGAGGCGAGGGAAGCTCAGAGCAAAATGAGGTTCGAAGAAAGGCTAAGTAATATGAAGGAGAGTAGATGGACAGAGAAGGTGTTCCGTTAAGAGCGTGGACACACAGTGGAGAAAAAGAACTAGGAGGCTCACTAGTAAATATACGGCTGGTAGTGTAAGCAATATGTCAACAAAGAGCGTTAAGCGAAATATCAGAGAAGCGGAGAGGATTTACTGGACGGCAGCTATGGAGAAAAAAACCGGCTTTGAGTAACTACCGAAAGGGCAAGAATGAAATAAGGAGGGAGGCAGTTTACGATAATTCAAGGGGAAGTGCTTTACTGTTTGAAGCGAGATCGGGTTGCCTTAGAACGCGTTGTTATAAAGTGAGATTCAGTAAAGAAGAAGAACAATGCACGTGCATAGCAGAGGATAAGGAAACGGCGGAGCATGTTCTGATTGAATGTGGAGATATCCACCCAGGTGTACGTTTGGGCACGAGCCTACATGAAGCCTTGGGTTTTAGAGACGACAATGGAAAGCTGAACACACCCGCGATTGAAATAAGTAAGAGACGTTTAGAGTATTGGTGGAAGAAAATTAGAGAGAAAGGACAGAAAATAAATACTGAAAAAAAAAGGACATTCTGCCTGTAAAGGGCAGAGAACTCGGCTGAGAATTTAAGTTTTTTTTCCCTGTAGTAAGATATATTTAATTGAAGTAGAGACACTAGGCCAACACTAAGAAAAAGAAGAGTAAATGGACTTTTTTTTTGTCGAGCCTGCTGGCACACTTGTCACCGCCCCGTTATAAAAGGGGACGCTGATAGCATCCATCCATCCTCCCATCCTGTTGCTACTACTGCAGCCGTCAACAGCTCGGGTAACGAGGTATCCGCAAACGTTAGGAAGTCTACAGAGAAACTAAAGCTCTCTACCGGGATCGTATTGCGAAGTGGACAGATAACTGCCTCGGCGTTTCGACGTGCGTACCTGGGATTGGTATGCATTGAGAACGCAGCGTTGCCCAATTTAAACACGAGTCAGTAAAGCGTACATCACGTCACTTGCATGTTACACGTAAACACGGATACAGAGCGCCAATGCTGTGATTTTACTGCTTCCTTCGTAACTTCTAAACCTGCTACTTTACAGACGATCGAAGCGAAAATGTTTCAGCACGTCTAATGCTGCGGCTGCTCCAAGCCTCACGGAAAACGTCGCCTCAGTTGGACGACGACGACGACAAGAACAAAATCGCAGCCACCGGTGAGATTCGCGAAGTGAATCAAGCCTTTCTGACTGATTTTTACACTCCCCCAGCTCTTTCGTCCATCGCTGCACTAGATAAGCAACATTGTTTGACGATTGAGGAAACGAGCACTCGCAACGCTCAAGACAGCAGACGAAACAGCAGCGCTGACAACATGGCAGAAGCTGGCGAGTGACGTCACTGGCTCTCGCTGTCACCTGATAGTATTTGTTAACGAGTGGGCCGAGTACGTCACGGTGCCACCGAGTGCTCTGCGAAATCGACACTGCCTCCAGTCGTAACATACGAGCACATAGTTAAACATTCGTCTCGCGCTGGGGCAAATTAGTTTCGTTGCCGCTATTAACGAGTCAGTAGCCACTGATTAACAAAAAAAAACAGAGGTCCACAAATTTTCTGTCACCACTTCTTTAAGGTACACTGCCCTATCTATACACGTAATGCTTAAATTCGGGGTTTCTTGACAAAACAAACGCCACCGCTCGGCGGCGCCACGGTACCTGGAAGAACTTCCAGGTACCGTGGCGCCGCCGAGCGGTGGCCGCCGGAAGCTCTGTTGAGATTATTGAAATGTTGGACCCGCTTGAGTCAGCGAATGTTGCCACTTGTTTTGTCTCGTTTGGGGTCGTTTTGCGACGGTATGCACGGTCTCGATACGTGACACTTTCGGTTCCTCAATGTGAATGGAAAATAAAAGAAAAAGGCAACTGATTTTACTGCGGGCCACGGTGCTCACAGCGTACAGCGGGAGGCAAAGCAAAATCTTCCCCTTCAGATTAGCGCCTCGAAAAGCCGTTAGTGGTTAAGCGGGTTAAGCTTCGCAAGCAAATAACTAAGGCCCATGAATGTATGCAGAATCCCATTTTGTGTCCGAGCATATACCTACTACCTCATATCAATTTTCTCGCGCTTCGTTCCTCCGCTCGACACAGTCGCTGTGCAGACAGTACCAGAACTGATAAGGAATGCGTTCCGCCTCTAGAATATAATGAAAAGTCCGCTTTCAAAGCGTCCATTGCACCATTCCACGTCTGAAGTGGCTGTGAAGTGCCTCCGTGACCTTCACATCTCCAGCTCTTTTTGTTCTGTATTACTTGCTGATGGCGCTGTTTTTTCGTCCCTGTCCCGTACGATGTTACTTATTGCACTTCTCATAAACACCGAAAGCGTAGGATGATAACAGAAACGTCCCTTCTTAAACGTGAAAATTGCGTCTCGCGCTGGTTTCATTCGCTGCTTGTCGACCCATTGTGGCATTCCGCTGTTTTTTTCTCTTTTTTACCAAGAAAGCGCAATAAAATCGTATTTCCGATAATCGCACATGCCTCAAGTGGTTCTTGTGCTTCGGTCTCGAAGGGCAACACATTTTTTTTTTCGTTTACTTACATTACTTCGTGCTTTGAATGGAGCTGAGCTAGCTACGCGGCAGAATGCAATGCAAGCAGAAATGAGATAAAGCATGTCTCCGAGAATGTCTCTGATATTACTGAGACATCTTTACTGAGTCTCCTACTACCATATCGTGCTAACAACACAGCGGGGGTTGCAACGCGCGATTAAGCGCCGCAAGCAACGCGACTAGTGTGTTTGCTTTATTTACAATTGTGTGCATATTTATCTTCCTCAGGAGGTTCCAATCACGCACCCGACATTCGTTTACTTATTATAATATGTCACCGCAACCCTGCTTTCACTAAAACATAAATCGGAGTGCAGCCGAAGCGCAACGAACTGAACTCTTCGCCAAACATGTACGTTCCTAAATCGTCTGCAGCGGACCGATAATCTCAACGACCGCCATGTTGGATGTACAGTCGCGCCACCTATAGGCCGTGAAAATTGCGAATTAGTTAAGCCCGTGTGCTTAGATTCAGTTGCAAGAAGGGGGGTGGGGGTTCCTTCTTGAAAGCTGTCAAGTGTTGACGAACCATGGCATTACTGCGCACCTGCAGATCACTCTTCGCAAACACAGGTGCCATGAAAGAGACCCCGCAGAAGCACTGAATGGATGACCATCCTGGGGGCGTTATTTGCGGGCATCAGTGCGTCGCTGTCGCACCTGCCTGTAGAAGCAACAGGTCCAGAGGAGGACAGTAGGTGTGAATGACAATAATGTCCTCCGCTGTGAGGAGCGGGGAGAGGGGGGGGGGGGGCGTGCTCCCCATTGTCCAAGAAGCCTGAAAGACTTCTGCGGACAGTTGCCACAAAACCTGCCCCGGCGCAGCGACCTCTCGCTGCAAGATTTCCATTTCGTTTGCTGCTTCGACGGTTGACGGGACGTAGCCATACGTGTTCGTACCAGCGGGACCAGACCTTGGCCGAGAGTGAGCAGATACTACCGCAAGCTTCTGCAATGTCGTCCGCCGACGCTGTCGACAAAGTGTGCGCCACACTTTACGAGCTGCCGCTTGAAGAACTGCACGCCCTGGAAAACTGCAACTTCTCGTGGCTCTTGCCGCTGGGACGACAGACTCTGTTACCGACCGTCGACAGAGTTCGTCAGAGTATCATGGGCGTCAGTGACGAGCAGCAACGCTTCGGGTGCGTCGCGCAACTTAATGCTTGGAGTCTACCTCGAGGAAGATGCCGTCCGTGGTCCCTCTATCGCCTCGCTGAAGGGTTAGCTAAGATGGACAGGAGCTATATTTGCTCGAGCTTGATGAATGCCTTCCATTCTACGGGCAGGCTTTTGGAGCATGGTTTTGTGGACGCAGGAACTGCTCTATGTTTGGCTTTGGTGGTGAACGAAGCCTGCCGTCCGCAAGATTGGACTACCATATGTTTTTACATATGGCGTGGATTTCCCTTCGTGGCCGTCCATGTTTCGGGAATGACTGGATACCAAGACAGCTACCGGGTTGCTATAGCCTCTGTTCTGGGTAATTTGGAGGAGTGCTTCGCTGGTACCTGGGGCGACCTAAACTCGGCTCAGACAGAGGCGACCAGGCAAGCAGGGCAATCGCGGGCACAGGATGCCGAGCAACTGCAGGAGAAGAACCAACGCTATGACTAAAGGGACGACACCCGGACCAGGCTTCTTCACGTGTGCCCGTAGACTAGTTACAGAAGGCTCTTTCTTGTTTTCGTTTTTTTTTTTGCACGCGGCTTGTGCACTTTGACTTATTTTACTACTTGATGTGCTTGTACTCGACGTTGCGACTTCGTGGCGTGCTTTAGCAGTGTGCATTTGTCTTTTTTATCCCGAGTACCTTGATTCTTGGCACGTGCGAAGTTATCGGGAAATGAGTGTCGCGGCTAGCGGGGCTTCAGACAACGACCGCTTTCCGGTCGCACTTTAAATCGGTGCCGTGCTTTTGTAAATAAACATTTTGTGTACAGATCTCTCATCGTCTTTCGATCCGCCACCGACCACGGCGATTGATACTAGTTATGACTGAAATGGGCACGTCACATCTGGAATTTTTTGCGCGGTCTTCATGCGTTCTTTGAATATCGAACTCCTGATTCGTCCTGATGTGTTGAAACGCATGTCGTATTCTTTTTCGGGTACATCGCAATATGATACGTTTACACGCCGCACAATATAGTATACGTCTGAAACAAGGTTGAACAGGTTTCTGGCACTCGACTTTCCACCTGTCCGCGTAGAAGAGTGCAAGGCAACAATCATCTATCTCCCAGGATGGCCTTACTCATTATGTTGAGAAGCGCGGAGCGTTTCGTGTGCCCATCAGCGTATGTGTTTGCATGTGTTTGCGTTTATAGTCGGCATAAAGCAGCAGATATGCGCCTTATGAAGATTATACACACCGCATATTGGCAAGGCAATGACTTCCATATGGACTGTGGTCAGTGAGCTTCTGTGGGAAGCGTGGAGTAAGATTAGCCGCGTAGGAGTACGCCTTATTCTTATTTTTGCATCGTCACTGTTGTGTCAGTGCTGTTTCGTCCATTGCCTACAACGTTACAAGAGAGCAGCGGCGCTAGTTCTGTCCTGTTCAAAGATAAGTTGTAAATCGCGTAATTAGGGAGTTTTATACCCCTGTCACACGGGCACCCGTGAACTCCGTTTAACTCCCTCGTCTTTTCCTCGAGGGAGATGGGGTTCATGTCACACGGTCACCATTTCGCTGAGGAAGTAATGGAGCTTTTGGTGGAGGGAGTTCGGTAATGGCCATTTCGGCTCGATGGAGTACTCTCGTTCCCAGCCAACTACTGCTACGCTGGAAAACCGCACTAGCAAAATCGTCCTAATGAGCTCAGTTATAATTTTAAAAACTATGCTCTTTTTTTTGCGTAGCATTTCACGCCCCGTAGTGTAAGTTTTAAATGTATTTTTTCGGACATCAGCGCCTGTACTCTCCACACCAACGCCCTCGCCAAGCCGCCGCTGTCAAGCGTCGCGCCATATTTGTTTCTGCACGTGTGAGGAGCACGCACAAGCACTGTGACAGCAATGGTGATTCCGAGCACTTCATCAACACACAAAAACACGTTTTTGTTGCTTTAAAGGCGACTGCACAGGCAAAAAATTGGACCGTTTCGACGAGCGCATCAGCGCTGTTTCTGCCCCATGCGGCAACCGTCGGAAGCTTGCACCGAGCCGTGTAGCACAGCTACAACTCCATTCTGGTTAAGCACCATTAAGGAGTTCAGTGCGGAACGGAGTTAAACGGAGTTCGGTGGTGGCCGTGTGACAGGGGTATTAGCTTGTAACGTATACTTCTTTACGTTGCCGTTACCGGATTACGTTTACCGTTTTACCGGAACTCGAGCTTTAGTAAAGTTTTTTAGCTGCCCAAACGTAAACCATTACGTACGTACGTAACCCTTACGTTTGCGCAAACCACTAATGGTGATGATAACGGCATTTAAATTACATTTAATTTAGATAATATTGAATTACGCTGAGGCAAAATCATAAGAGAGGTTTTTAGCGTGTGCAGTATCCCGGTATAGACCGTTTTCACGGAGAGGAGGAGCGTAGCCTCGAACCGGTGTATTTTCACCGCTTTCTCTCTCTCCACCTCGGCCGACTGCTGCCGCTGGTGTGTGCGGATTCTTGAGTTTTTGCACTGCGTGGTGCGTGAGAGGTCAGCGTGTTTCCATTTTTCGACGCGCTGAAGCAATTGTGCTGCCGCAAATCGAAATGTCGGACGAGAACAAGTCGACAAGCTACCACTGCGCTGTGTTTGGCTGCGGGAATAGCTACGGAAGCCTGAAAAACTGGCAGCCAAGGCATGCGAAGTGCACAATGCTTTTAAATGACTTCGCTTTTCTCAGGTCGCACGCCTTCTTCTCCCGCAAATAGTATATTATATGTGGTGTCTTCACTTATGACCACATTTTCAAGTCATCACACCAGCTTGTGATTGTGCTTGGGTGCTGGTACACTTTATGATCTGCACCAAAGAGAACCAATGTCAAGGCTGACGATTAATACACAAAATGTTTGGCCAAGAGTTGTTCTCTCATAACATCAACCTCTCTGATTTCTATGCTACAGCACATGATTTACAATGCCTGCGGTTAGAAAATGTTCCATCTTTGTGCGTGCAATTTCGAGGTTATCGATTAGCACTTTCCAATCTACATGACAGAAAGGCCTGCATGACATGTGTTATGGCACAGGTACGCGTCTCTAACGTTTCGTCGAGAGCACGTTCTTTCTCGACTTGAAAATTTTGTGACGATAACTAAGGCAGCGTTATCACAACCGCACCTTTTGTTTTGTCTTTTTTTTTTTCGCGCGGCAACCTGGGTGTCGTGAATAATCGGCCCACGTTCGTTCAAGCCAGGTCGTTACTTGGACACGTGCGCTCGTCGTAATGCTTCTCAAATACTTGCCAGAAAACAAACTGACAATAATGTTACCAAAAGCGGACGCCCTTTTGGCGTATCGCTAGTGGCGGCGGCTCGCGCCGAAGCGAACTTACGCTATGTCATGCTTCCAGACGTGCAACAGGTTTATTTTCATTTTATCATCGTGTTGTTTCTACACCGAATTTTGAGCTCACCAGTCGTACATCTGTTTCTTATCCTGTGCAACTATCAGAGGCCACAAGCTTTTAACTACGACGGCGACACAAATGAACACAGGCATCAGTGTTTGTGCTCCTGTCGTTCCATGAACATTGTATTGCGACGTGCTAAGCGGAACCAAATGGTCTGTTAGGGATTAGAGTTACGTTTAACATGCATAATCACGGCACGGAAACCCGAGAGTCATCTTAAACTCTAGTGCGCGCACCTAGCGCGCAGCCGGACAATGGCCTACGTGTTCACTCGTCTCCATTTACGTTTCTCCGATTACTTCGAGTTGTCCTAAATATTAACGCTCTCTTACAGCGCATATTCCAAGAACCACACCGAGGTCAGCTATAACAAAGCATACAAAGCAATTGCCAATTTACAGATGCTGCTTAAAAACTGCATTGGCATTCTACTCATCGTCGGCGCTGCTGCGGAAACGTCTCGTGGGCCGCCGCTGCTTGCTGTTTTCAGCCATTTTGAAGCTGACAGCTAAGCGATCATTTACCAGCGCCTTTAAACTCGCGAAGCGTTGCTCTGTTTTGCCCGTGTACCGCGAAGAACAGCAATACCTTGTGAACTGAGCGTATACGCTGCATACACCGACGTGGAACTCCACACACCGGAAGGGCGGCGAAACATCGCAGACGCTAGACGGCGCTGCGGCAGTGGCGAGCTTTAAAAATGGCAGCCGCCTTGTGAAATTGGTGTATAAGCGAAGGGGTGTAGCAATACCGGGTTACTGGGCGATGGTGCCGACGTCTTGTGACGCTTCGCGCAACCACAATCCTGGACAAGTTTGTTTTCGCTCAGTGTTCTTGAGGGGAAAAAATGATTAAAAAGGCAACTCCTTCGTAATAATGCCGCTGCAAGGCATTTACATTGGGAGTAGAGTGCCCGATGTTTCTGCAATAACAATTTTGTGCTCGCCTGGTACACCTTGGCCCCGCTAGATGGCACCACCTATCCAGCCTGCCACCACCAGCCAGCCTGTCTAGGTAGCATATACAGTAACTCTAAGCCTGTCGGCGTCTTTAGGCCTCTTACGTTTGCGGATTCGGTATTCTAGGTCGCTCTAGCCTCGGTAATCCGGCTGAAATAAGATGATCGTAAGTGGCGCTAGCACTTCGGCTTATTTTGACTCGGCGGCTGGAGTCTGCGCGAAGCGGATATCGCGAGTAGCCACGAACGAAGGTGGATTTACGTTCCGTAAACCTTTACGTTCCGTAAAGGTTCGCGCATGCGCAGATTCCATCCGGTATCCGGTAACACGGTAACGTAAAGAAGTATACGTTATAAGCTAAAACTCCCTATTATGAACAAAGCTGTGTTCCAGTATAAGTGCGTGTAGCGCACACAGCAGAACCAGCTGCACGGAAAGATGCAGAGGTATTTTTACTGTAATAATGTAGTTTAAAGGACTCTATCTCTCGAATTTTTAGTAGTTGCGTAACAGATTTATTTATTTATTTATTTATTTATTTATTTATTTATTTATTTATTTATTTATTTATTTATTTATTTATTCAAAATACCTTACAGGCCCAACGGGGCATTGTGTAAGGGGAACATCAAATTATTATCAACATGGCTACACACGACTTCAATAATAATACAAAATGTCAATGTTTATATAATGTTGAACAGTTACAACGGTAAAGAAAATGCAATGGAGACTAAAAATACAGAATATGAAACATGCGAGATAGTGACTATACAACAACAAGCTATAAAAATAAATACAAATTCTAAAAAGGCATGGAGTTACACAAGACATAAAAACAAAAAGCATTGCTCAAGATTATACAAGAAATATCAAGTGCATGTTAGTAGTCAAACAATGAAAATCACTAGTAAAATGAAACAAGAAAGACCTCATAGTTAAATACATAAATACCAAACTAGATGTGAAAAAAGCGAAAAAGTTAATTCTGGAAATGAGCGTTGAGGTGCTGACGAAATTTATGTTTGTTGCGCTCAGAAACTATGTCATCTGGAAGGTCGTTCCACATGCGGATGACGCGTGGTAGGGCAGATGAGTTGAAGATGTCTGTTTTGCCGTAGATGCGCGTGAAAGGGGTCATGAACCACTTTTCCAGGTAATGATCTAATGGCCTCAGTATCGGAGTGTACTGCCTCCCGAATCGATTGCCGCAAAAATTTCTCGAATCCGTCAAGAATCAGCGGAGTTACGGGGGTTTGGCGCACGCTCCCAGCGCTTTCTCTCTTTTCTCGTGCCGGCGAGCGCACTGGAAGCTAGACAGGGAGGGATGGCATGGGGGAAAGAAGTTACGCCAGCGCGCGTCATGAAACGCGATCGCTCTCCCGCTGTGATTCGCTTGCGCGAGTGCGGCTACCGTGTACTGAGGAGTGCGGCGCCGGCAAGTGGCGGCACCCCGCGGCAAGAAGCGCATCTGATCCGAACGCCGCTCTCGATTTACGTCGGCTATCGGCCAATAAGTATGCTATGTCTCTTGCGACGTACAGCGGACAGACGCCCCGCCCACCGATGAGAGTGAGAACCGGCCTCTGTTTGAAAAGAGGGTGCCTGGGGAAACGGCAACTTCGCGCTCCGCTTGTGGCCATTACGCGGCGCGCACGACTGTAATATTTGGCAGAGCAGTTCATAGCCGTGTCAGCTTTCCGCAGGATGTGTTTTTTCAATCAGCCCAAGGGGTGCTTCATGACCCCTTGAAAGAAAGATGATTATGTAGTCTTTTTGACGTGAATTCAGAGACTTGCAACGTTATCGGTGATGGCCTTGCTCCGTGCACGTATTTATGAAACAATGATAGGAGGGTTATCTCACGACGAGTGCTCAAAGGGGAAATAGATAAGTTCTTCTTAATTTGGGTTATGCTTGTGCTATGATCGTAATTTTGCGATATACAGTGAAACCTCGGTGACACGATCACAGCTCATACGAATTTCGGGGTGATACGAATTTTTCGTTGGCCCCGGCCAAGGCCCACTGGCTGCATTGTAATGGAGTACGGTTGTTGCGAACCGATTTTCACCCAGTGACGTTTGATACGAACGTACGCTACCGCCCAGGTACGAAGAGGTGCTGTCCGCGCTGTCGCAGAAGACGCGCCAAGCACGTGCGAGCGCGGGAACGCAAGCGTGGGCATGCGCGCCACACCGCCAAATCGACAGAATCACGGTGTAAGAAAAACACTTTTCTTACGGTCAGGATAAACCTTCAGAGACGCGTCACGGCCTCCGAGATTGTGTGCGCGAATCTTTGAGGCTCTTATGTGCCTCCATGTGCCTTCGCGTTTTGATTACAGAGGACATTAGAGACATGCTTTTTTTTCTAACGCGTCGACGTGGGCTGCTGTCGTTTTACTCTGTTTACACGTGCCTGCATCGCGCATCTGATATCCTGTGAAAGATGGACGAGGACCGAAAGAAGCGAGGACGGTCTTGGCGAAGGCGTCAGGCCTCACAGCATCGACATGCGCGACCGTTGAAGTCGCACTTGCGCGGGCATGGTCGTAAATCTCCGAAAAACCATCCCCAACACCTACGCGATAACAAAATCATAACACAGGACCATGGTTCTGCAACTTTGTGGCCTTGATCCATCGCGTCAAAGCGCTTCTTTTGTTACTTTCGCTGCAGTACTCCGTCGTCATGCAAAAAAGCATACTAAAATTTGGAAGGGGCTACTGCCGTCGCGGGACACAACGCACCTGGTTAATTAATTAAATACGCACGTACGGTGCCGTATATATACGAGTACTGGTATGATTTTCGACATCTAAAAACTTAACTGACGATTATTCAGGGTTCTTCCTGACGTTGCTGCAACCCTGAAAAACAATAAATGAAAATGTACGCCAGCTTTCTTTTGTCGCATGCTAATTTTCCATGCTTTCTGGTGATACGAATTTCGGATGATACGAATATTTTTGGTGGTCCGGTGAGATTCGTATCACCGAGGTTTCACTCATTCAAGCATGTTAGTTAAAAAAGTATAATGAGGGGACCAAACTGAGGAAGAGAATTCAAGCTGAGGGCGAACAAATGTTAGGTAGGCTAAAGCCTACCTAACATAGCCTGGAAGCTCGTTGTTTGCGCATGAGGCCGTCCAAATAAAGGCTTAAGTAAAGTGATGGCGTGTAATGCAGTTACAGTTTCATCTATACATTTGTGTCACCGGGTGCGCACAACCCACTGCCGACGAAGGGCGAAGTTTAGGAAATGTCAATATAATTCCCATTGTTCCCATGCGCCATATTCGTCTAGTAAACTTTTTTTTGTACTATGGCAGCACGTGGGTGTCGATATTTGGCGCCGCCGGGGGTAGATTTCGAGTCGTTTTATTTAGTTCGAAATGGAGAACAGGTGTACATGCCTTGCACGTGACGTCACAGACATGTGTTCTGCGCTGGAGCCCCAACATGGCGGCCACCGTGACTTTTTTATCTCTTTAGAGTGTGTCAGTGCAGAGGAGGACACCCAGTCGTTCGGTCCCCGCGTTCTTTTGTGCTCTCCCCGCTTTATTTTGTTCGCCAGCAGCGCCAAGGGGGAACACAAAGGAACGCGAGGGTTTTGGTGTGAGAGATGCTTGTGGGCAGCGGCACTAATCTGATGGCGAGCCGTCACCGTTTCTTGCTCGGCGCGTTCGAACGAAAGCTCACGGAATCTCTCAACCCGTTGGGACCCCAAGATGTCGGCCACGGTGGCGTCAATGCCAGCTAATATAGAATCTATTTCGTGGTAGTAGGAGTGTCACCGCACGTAGGGTAAATGGGCAGATTCCCTAGTGAAAGCGCTAAAAAGCGCAATGAACGTAGGAATAAGGCACGTGGTTTCGCAGGTGATCAGAAGTGATGTAGTTGCACGTCGAACTTGAACGGTAATAAGTTTATTTGAAGAGCATTAAAGATAGGGCAACGGATGAAATCGTCGAAGCGTTTGCTGTATTAAGCATGCCGCAGGTAAGCGAGGGTGTAGGCCTTAAATTTATCAAGTGTTTATCGCAAGCTTGAATTTTTCGGACGTTCTACTTACGTTTATTTTTTTAATAGTCGTTTTCGCGTTTACGTGATATCTTCCGTGTTCATTTCAGACGCATTTAAAAAGCATGTTCTGTGCATTGTGTTCTTCGTTGCGCTGACCGCAGGTTTTCTTTTCTCGATATTCTCTTTTTGTTTTTTGTTTTGGTTTTATTTTGGCCGTCTGTGGATGTATTTCTTGAGTTCGCGTGCACGGAAGTTGCGTCAGTTTTGGTTTTGATACATGGCCTAGCATAATATAATATCTGGGGTTTAACGTCCCAAAACCACGATATGATTATGAGAGACGCCGTAGTGGAGGGCTCCGGAAATTTCGACAAGCTGGGGTTCTTTAACGTGCACCTAAATCTAAGTACACGGGCCTCAAACGTTTTCGCCTCTATCGAAAATGCAGCCGCCGCAGCATGGCCTAGCTTGAAGGCATGTAACTATGCTTTCCTTTAAAAGTTTTTATTCACATCTCGTACTTTGCTAGGTTATTTGGCCTGTTTCTGCGCATGAAAAGGTAGGTGTAGAGCAAAAGAAAAATCACTTGTTAGTCAACGCTCGTCTCTCTCTATCTGTCTTCTGTATTTTCCTCACTCGCGCTGTTCATAACCTTGTTCGTTCATTTTTCCATTGCCCACTGGTGTAGCGTTAACCCTTTGGCATGCTATGTACACAGTTGTGTACGCCACTTGTTTTTGTTAGTTGTATCGACTAGTGGCCAGGTACATTGAACCTTGGATGAACTGAAACTCCTGCATAACAAATTTTTCTTCATTTAACTTCAATTTGCAGTGCACTGTTGCATACGATTACTTTGCTTAATGCACTACCACGTTCGACGAGTCATTCGACGTGCTGCTTCCCGCGAGCCACGTATCAAGTGTAATTTTCTTCGCTGAAAATTGACATCACCGAAAGCGAATTCGCACTATATATCTCTAGTCTGAGATTTTATTCTATTTATGCAAAGACAAGGCATGGATGACTTCAGAATAAATAGATATTTAATTGCGATTTAATTGGAAAGGGTTACTGTAACACACATGAATTAGCGTTTTATGACATTATTTTTGTGGCAGTAGTAGAATATCGAGTGCATTGAAATAGCGTTTATCGATTCGACGCATGTACAGGCAGTTCTTCATAGTACCTAGACAGTCCACGTAAAGCCTTATTTCGCACTACTGTTTTTTTCTTAGCAATGAAGCGAATTACTAAGACATTTTTTAGATAGGCAAGTACACTCCCAAATTAATTTCTAACGGGATGATCCTTCATTGCCGCAATGCACAGCCATTTTGCGGCGAAACTGAACGCGGCTAAGCGACGCATACAGCACCCTTGCCCTGACCGTCATTGGTTTTGGAAAGTCAAGGCGGTGATGCGGGCTAGTTAGATTGAGTCACTTGTAATCATATCCGTGCTAACGGTGCTATGTATGTGTTCCTTACTTGTGTCTGCGTCTGGTTTTTTGCGCTACGAGGTTTTGGAAAATGCGTCGAAACGAGAAGTTACAGAAGAAAGAGGACAGCGATTTGAGAGGATCAGATGCACATGAACAAGAAAGAAAATAAAGAGCTGATCGCACAGGTTAGCGTTGCACATCAAGGTAGCTCTTTTTCAGGAAATGCAAAGGAAATGTTATCGTCTAATGATGAATACATGCATACTTGGGCCAAAGAGACACATGACTGTACTTAGCTGGAAGAATAGCCTCTTGTCGCGCAGATATAGCAAAATTATCGCAGCAAAACATTTGAAACGGATTATACTACGAGGCTTGATAGCTTGCGTGTAAAGTGCCCATCAGTTGCGCTGATACAAAGTCAGATTACGTGCATTGATCAATTTTAAACCTCGCGCATGCGCCTTACGCTTTGTCAGTATACATGGCAAGTACTTTGTGCTTTGTAATCTTTCAGACGGTTTTCCTATAGTTGACTATGCCTGCGCATGCCTCTACGCTATACGTGTACATACATAGCAGTCGTTTCGTCAACAAAACTGCTGCAAGTCAGTACTATCGGTCTCCTCCATCGTTTCTCCTTGTTTTTCGCGCTGTTCTTATTTTAGCAGCGGAACTGTTTAAGTTTTCGTTCCGCCGATTCGCGTGACCGGCTCCACAGAAAGCAGGAGGAGGAGGTAAAACTTCATTTGACCTAGGGATATGGGCACGTACGTCCCAGGGTCCCCGCACGACCCCGCTGCGCTATGCGTTCATGAGTTCATGCAGTTCTATGACGTGGGCGGCCCGGGCAGCGGCGATCTTCTGCTTGGCCGGGTCCGTCGAGCGCAGCAGGTATGTGCCATGCAGCTCGCATAGCCGTGCAGCAAGGGTGTGGAAAACGGAAGTGAGGGTGAGGAGAAAGGAAATGAGGAGGGGAGAGGGTAATGCGTGGCGTAGCTTTCTATAGTATAGTTAAGCAAGGGGATGGGAAATTGAAGTGAAGGTGAAGAGGACTGATGCTGGCGTGAGGAGCAGGGAAAGGAGGAGGTGAAGGGTAAACCATAGCGTAACAAGATACAAGGGTTGGCAAAGAGAAGTGAGGGTCAGGGGGAGTGATTCGCGGGTTAGGATGAGGAAAGGAGAGATGGCAATATAGAAGGAGAGAGAGAAAGAAAGAAAGATTAAAGGAAGAATATTGATCTTAAGGTAAGGAGGAGAGAAAGGGGAGGTGAGAGGGTAAACCATATCATAACTATGTAGAATATAAGATAACAAGGGGTGGGAAAGAGAAGTGAGGTTGAGGGGGATTGATGTGAGGGTTTGTAGAAGGAAAAGGTGGAGAGGGGGAAATATAAAAGATATAAGAAAGAAAGATGAAAGAATGAGGGATATGTAGAAAAAGTTAAAGGAAAGAAAGAAACATGAAGGAAAGACGAAGATGGGGAAGGAAGATGAAATAACTCAATCTGCGTTAGCCAGGGGGTCGCGCTTGCTCGCTATAGCCTCGCTTTTACTCAGATTGCACAGGCGTGGAGCTGGTTTTATTTTTTTTTTTACATGGATTACCAACGTGCTCGAGTATCCACCTCTCATAACAATCAACGCTTCACAAGTCCAAACTTAGCTTACGATCGCTGAAGGAAGCAAGTGAATGAACAGTTGATGTCGATGGACAAAGCAATGCTTCAGCGAGCGAATGTGGTGCCGCGCGTCTCGATAGTGGCTGCGGCTGCTGCTGCTGAAAAACATTTATTTACAGTTGTTATTTACAGGGAGTATGGGAGCGGTCCTTAAGGGGCCGCCCCGTAAAACACTAAGTGGGCTCCCTCTTACGGGAGCCCATTGGCGATGGCCATTGCCCGGGCCCGCTCGACCAAGGCCCGTTGGGCCGTCAGGTCAGAGCAGCCGAGCAGGGCTGCCTCCCAGTCCTCCCGCGAAGGGTTGGGTAGTGGGGTAAGGTTTGGGGTTTTTTGGCATGCCCACACCATGTGGAAAATGTCAGGAATGTTCCTCACCATGCGGGCACTTCCCCGTGCAAGCGGGGTCAAAGTGTTTTATAATTGCTGGGCACAATACAGTTTTGGTATAAAGGCGAAGGAGGATTCGCCCCTCCGCCTTCGTGAGGCCATTACAGGGTTTTGGATAGATATTATGGCCGGTTTGATAAAATTGTGTTACCTCCCTAAAGGTGTAGGCGGGATTGGGTTCGAGGTCCGGATCGTGTAGGGGACGAGGATGGTGCCCGCAGCACGGCCTTTATCTGCAGTTCTTGGCTGTTTGTCTTAGCCATGGCGCACGTGCGTACGTTGCACTGATTTCAACTGAATTGGCCACGATAAGTACTCGTTTCTTTGCGGTAATTACAAAATAACGTCTCTTAACACACCGTATAGCCTCTCGGGTAGGAGGCGAGGATGGAAATTGAACTCATTGTCGCGTTGTTACCGATACTCTCTCCCGTTTTCTCTCAAACAGGGGCAAGACGGCTCTAGTTCGAACTGTATGCTATCGCGCCTGCGCGCTATTATCATTTCGGCTGACGTTAGCAGTCTTGTTATCCTTGCAAGTTAATAGAAAAGAAAAGTCGCACGTCATGTGATTTCGGGAGCATATATATAATTTCTGCCTCAAAAGGGCGCTCCGAGAAATTTCGTCGTGCATTCGCTGCAGATCGAATCGCGTCCGCACACACCCCCCCAGCACACGGTGAGCGCTGTCTCAAGGGTGACTACCGCCCTCAACGGATACACTCAAGACCGCTCGTCCGGCCCCTTTTGCAGCAAGGCCATTATGTCACTCGACGCGGTTTCAGGGGCTCCGGAACAGTTAGACGGGAACGGTGGATGCGCTTCGTCGATAGAGACTCGCGGAGCGTCGACCGAGACTCGGGCATCAAGTGCAACGCCATCGCAGGCTAGTTCCGGCGACGGCAGTAGCAACACCCTCATCACCACCACCACCGGAGGCAGCAGCAACAACAGCGGCGACGGCAGCAGTGGTAGCAGTGGTAGCAGTGGTATCAGTGGCAGCAGTGGTGTCAACAGCGTAAGGACCGATTGGTTTACCAGCCTTGACGGTAGCAACAACGGTAGCAGCAATGACATCAGTGGCATTGCCGCGCCGCAAGAGCCAGCAGCTCGTCGTCGAGTCGTGTTCGACGGCAGCATGCCCCTCGTGTATTCCTTCAGCTCTCGCACATTTCCGCCGGCCCTGCGGACTCTCGGTGTCAGCCCTTCTCCTGGCGTTCCTGTGGGTAGCGGCGGTCCTGGCCGTGCTCATACTGCGCTTCCTTCCCGCGTCAGCGAAGGGAAGCAAGTCCCGCGAATGGAGGGACGGCGCTCTGGCGGCCACGGGACTCGGCATGTTGTTCCTCTTATTCGCCTCCGCGTTTTACGTCGTCTACTACTGTTTGTGCCTGCGTCGTCGAGCTGAGTACGTTGAGCCGAACGAGACTTCAGCGTAAATATGTGGTGTAAGCGCAATTTTAATATTATACTTCACGCACGTGACTTGAATGAAATCTGAGCGTGGAACATTTTATTGCATAACCTATATGGTTTCGTACTATACTGGACTTGTTTGCGCGCTGACCTTTGCCTAATGAGTGACGTGGCTTCTACGGTGAGTTGAAGTACAAATAAAACAGACGAGACGGTCTGTTCGACTGCGAACCAATTTCCTGTGCCTACAGTTAAAGACTACAGTTAAAGAAAACTCTTTTTTGTTTTCGTTTTTTTTTGCACGCGGCTTGTGCAATTTGATTTATTTTACTACTACTAGTATGAAATTCGTTCAGTAATTACTTGATGTGCTTGTACTCGACGTTGTGACTTTCGTGGCGTGCTTTTAGCAGTGTGAATTTGTCTTTATCCGAGTACCTTGATTCTTGGCACTTGCGAAGTTATCGGGAAATGAGTGTCGCGGCTAGCATGACTTCAGACAACGACCGCTTTCCGGTCGCATTTTAAATCGGCGCCGTGCTTTTGTAAATAAACACTTTGTCTTCAGATCTCTCATCGTCTTTCGATCCGCCGCCGAACACGGCGATTGTATATAGTTACGACTGAAATGCGTCACGTCATATCTGGGATTTTTTGCACGGTCTTCATGCCTTCCTTGAACATCGAACTCCTGATTCGTTTACTTCAATGTGTTGAAACGCATGTCGTATTTCTTTTTCGGGTACATCGCAATATGATACGTTTAGACGCCGCACAATATACATTACGTCTGAAACAAGGTTGAACAGGTTTCTGGCACTCGACTTTCCACCTGTCCGCGTAGAAGAATGCAAGGCAGCAATCATATGTCTCCGAGGATGGCCTTACTGATTGTGTTGAGAAGGGCGGAACGTTTCGTGTGCCCATCAGCGTAGGTGTTTGCATGTGTTTGCGTTTTATTTTTGGCACAAAGCCGCAGATATGCGCCTCATGGAGATTATACTCACAGCATATTGGCAAGGCAATAATTTTCATATGGACTGTGGTCAGTGAGCTTCTGTGGGAAGCCGTGGAGTAAGATTAGCCGCGTAGGAGTACGCCTTATTCTTATTTTTGCATCGTCACTGTTGTGTCAGTACTGTTTCGTCCATTGCCTTACGTTACAAGAGAGCAGCGGCGCTAGTTCTGTCCTGTTCAAAGATAAGTTGTAAACCGCGTAATCATGAACAAAGTTGTGTTCTATTGTATAAGTGCGTGTAGATAACACAACCAGCTGCACGGAAAGATGTAGAGGTATTTTTACTGTAATAAAGTAGTTTAAAGGACGGTATCTCTCGAATTTTTAGTAATTGCGTGACAGATGGCCTGGAAGCTCGTTGTTTGCGCATGAGGCCATCCAAATAAATGCCTAAGTAAAGTGATGACGTGTAATGCAGTTACAGTTTCATCTATACATTTGTGTCACAGGGTGCGCACAACCCACTGCCGACGAAGGGCGAAATTTAGGAAATGTCAATATTATTCCCATTGTTTCCATGCTACTGCCATATCACTATACACTATAGGGGCATATTCGTCTAGTAAATTTTCTTTTTGTACTATGGCAGCACGTGGGTGTCGATATTTGGCGCCGCCGGGGGTAGATTTCGAGTCGTTCTATTTATTTCGAAAAAGAGAACATATAGAATCTGTTTCGTGGTACTAGGAGTGTCGCAGCACGTAGGGTAAATGGGCAGATTCCTTAGTGAAAGTGCTAAAACGCGCAATCAACGTAGGAATAAGGCACGTGGCTTCGCAGGTGATCAGAAGTGATGTAGTTGCACGTCGAACTTGAACAGTAATAAATTTATTTGAAGAGCATTAAAGAGCGAGGGTGTAGGCCGTAAATTTTATCAAGTGTTATCGCAAGCTTGAACTTTTTCGGACGTTCTACTTACGTTTATTTTTTTAATAGTCGTTTTCGCTTAATAATAATATCTGGGGTTTATCGTCCCAAAACCACGATATGATTATGAGAGACGCCGTAGTGGAGGGCTCCGGAAATTTTGACCACCTGGGGTTCTTTAACGTGCACCTAAATCTAAGTACACGGGCCTCAAACATTTTCGCCTCCATCGAAAATGCAGCCGCCGCAGTCGGGATTCGATCCCGCTACCTTCGGGTCAGCAGTCGAGCGCCATAACCACTAGACGTCCGTGGCGGGGCGTCGTTTTCGCTTTTACGTGATATCTTCCGTGTTCATTTCAGACGCATTTAAAAAGCATGTTCTGTGCATTGTGTTCTTCGTTGCGCTGACCGCAGGTTTTCTTTTCTCGATATTCTTTTTTTTTTTGTTTTTATTCTGGCCGTCTCTGGATCTATTTCTTGATTTCGCGTGCACGGAAGTTGCGTCAGTTTTGGTTTTGCTACATGGCCTAGCTTAATATAATAATATCTGGGGTTTAACGTCCCAAAACCACGATATGATTATGACAGACTCCATAGTGGAGGGCTCCGGAAATTTCGACCACCTGGTGTTCTTTAACGTGCACCTAAATCTAAATACACGGGCCTCAAACATTTTCGCCTCATCGAAAATGCAGCTGCCGCAGCATGGCCTAGCTTGAAGGCATGTAACTATGCCTTCCTTTAAAAGTTTTTATTCACATCTTGTACTTTGCTAGGTTATTTGGCCTGTTTCTACGCATGAAAAGGTAGGTGTAGAGCAAAAGAAATATCACTTGTTAGTCAACGCTCGTCTCTCTCTATCTGTCTTCTGTATTTTCCTCACTCGCGCTGCTCGTAACCATGTTCGTTCATTTTTCCATTGCCCACTGGTGTAGCGTTAACCCTTTGACACGCTACGTACACAATTGTGTACGCCACTTGTTTTCGTTAGTTGCATCGACTAGTGGCTACAAAAGAGCCAAATACATTGAACCTTGGATGAACTGAAACTCCTGCATAATAAATTTGTCTTCATTTAGCTTCATTTTGCAGTGTACTGTTCCATACGATTACCTTGCTCAAGGCACTACCACGTTCAACGAGTCATTCGACGTGCTGTTTCCCGCGAGCCACGTTTAAAGTATAATTTTTCTTCGCTGAAAATTGACAGCACCGAGAATGAATTCGCACTGTATTTCTACTCTGAGATTTGATTCTATTTATGCAAAGACAAGGCATGAATGGCTTCAGAATAACTAGATATTTGATTGCGATTTAATTGGGAAGAATTACTGTAACACACATGAATTAGCGTTTTATGACATTATTTTTGTGGCAGTAGAATATCGAGTGCCTTGATAAAGCGTTTATCGATTCGACGCATGTACAGACAGTTCTTCATGGGTGTGTCTGAAAGGGTTAAAATGCGACTGGAAAGGAAATTAAAATACAAAATTTTATAGAGCGCCGAACGCGCTCTAGCTTTACTACCTTGGTCTGGAAAGCGCGCAGGTTATTGCATAATTCAAGATCAAAGTATTACGAAAAAGTTTTGCTATGTAAAGTGGGACGCACTATCACATGAACTAATCAAGACTGAATATGCGCTAAAACGTTCTTAATTATTTAAAAGGATGTGGTATGTGCGAAGATTTGCTCTCGTAATACCAACACTCTCCAATGCTACCTGTCCGCTCTTATGAAAATACAATAAATACATGTGTACTATACTGTACACGTCCGCCTCACTTTGTTGTATGCTTCGCGTACTACTGCAGTTCCTCTTATAGTTCCCTTGTGTTCCCCGACAGTTCGCCTGTGTTCTTAGGAATCGTAGAAATGAAGGAAGGGAATTTCGAGAGCTTGTTTCGTTTGATTGACAGAACCTTAAAGGGGTGGTGCCACCAAATTCGTGGCTTGCGCGTTCTTTGCTGTAAGCGTTTCCTATAGCTCCAGGAAGCATGGATGCACGCACCAAGATTCATGTATTCTCGCTAAATAATTTAATATCACCTTTTGATGTGGACAACTTTCGGTTTCGGTTTCTGGGCGCCGAGGTTGTGCAGTGACGTAGAAGTGTAGGAGGCGTGGTCATATGACCACACAAGCTGTGACGCACTTAGCCAGGAAGCGATCGAAACTCGGCGAGTGATGTACAACCGATGCTTTGCCGGTACTATAGTGAACTAGAATATATTCTAGTTCACTACAGCCAGTACGTACGTTGCGGAAGTGGCGGAGGTCCGGAGGTCACTCACGTTACTACAGCAGATTTGGTGTGACATCACTCCAACTTTTGTTGCCCATCCTACAGATCTACGTCAGTGTTGGCGCGCTAGCGATTGGTTTCGATCGGGAGAATGGGCATTTAGGTACACTTTGGAAGTGAATTAAAATATATTCTAAACGTTTGCTGCGTCCGACCCTTCGTGTGGAGTGTCCTTGCATACAGAGGAAACCCACAACAGGATTGTTATAGCCTCGAAATTTGATGGCACCACCCCTTTAATGAAAACCAGCAGATAATGAAGCCAAAGGTCGGGCGCGTAACCCGATGGTTGTAGGTTCGATCCCTGCCGGCGGCAAGTTGTCTTACTTTGCTATCTTCACATCTATATCGCAGTTACTACAATACACTTAAAACAGTACAATTAACGTCATCTGTACCTTCTGCGCCTTCATTATCTGCTGGTTTTCATTGAGGAATTGTAGAGGAACACGAATAGCTTTCGCCTTTATCGTACTTGGTTTGTTCTGTCCGCAGGGCCTGACCAGCGTGGATGTTCGTGACGCGCTAAAGGCAGCTGGTAGCTCATACGGCTGCCACAGCGTGGTCCAGTCCGAATTCCGAGTGTTGAAGACCCTGCAGTATCGCCTCCAGATCCCAACTCCGCTCGTGTACGCCGAAGTGCTGCTGGAAGTCATAGGTGACGCACATGCATTCCTTACTTGTGCCGCGACAAAAAAAAAAAAAAAAAAGGAAGAAAGACAGACCTCGAAAGAACACACACACACACAAAAAAAAAGACGCTTCGGCTACCGTGACGGGAGCCTAGCTCACAATGAAACTTTCAAAGAAAATTTCATTGTGAACAAGGCTCCTGTCAGGGGAGCCGGAACGTCTTTCTCGTTTGTGCTCGGAGTCCTCATGCCTCCCCTCCCTCGGACGGGCTACCGTTCAAACCTCGTCTTCAGGACGAATTTTCGTTCAGCAGTTAGGTTTTCTTCTTTTTTTTTTACTGTCTAGGCTCCGGCTGCAGACATGTGGGCGTCACTTTTTCTTTTTTCCCTCTAATAATACCATTTTCGGAAGCAGCGCCATTACCTTTATTCTACATTAAAAAAAAAAAAATAGCAGCTTCGTCCGGCGTTGACGCCCTGAAAACGATATTAAAGGGGAATCAATAACCGTGAGTGCTTGGGTTGTGCAAAGCAAGTGCTTATTCACGAGAAAATCGCGTTTCAGGTGTGCACATACGTCTAGTCCACTATAGGGGTATTCAGACGGGGGAGGAATGCTCGGGGGAGACGGGGGGGTTGCGGATCACGTGACCACGACGTCACGGATTAGCGAGTGGGCGTGACCCCCCCGCGCCTCCTCGGAGGAGACGGGGACGTTTTCCCCGAAAGGACAAACAATCCCCCGGCGGTGGGGGATGTGGCGGAATTTCTGGCTCTTGTTTGGCCACATTGTTGCACTTGCTCCTGCAGAGAGCGGCAGTGGGTGTCCAGTCTGCAGTTGGGGTCATCTGTAGCTGGGGTCATCGTCGTCAGCAGCTGGTGATACGGGCGGTACAAGCCACAGGAGTAGTCTGGTAACACTGGTCTCCCCCTCCGTTCGCCCCGTCCGTGTGAGTGGGGGGCATTTGTGGCGACTTCTCGCGAGTTGACGTCACTAGGCTCCGCCTTTACCCCCCGAGCATTTCTCCCCCGTCTGAATACCC
The DNA here is from genome assembly GCF_013339695.2 of Rhipicephalus sanguineus. Classification (NCBI taxonomy): domain Eukaryota; kingdom Metazoa; phylum Arthropoda; class Arachnida; order Ixodida; family Ixodidae; genus Rhipicephalus; species Rhipicephalus sanguineus. The sequence goes on along the minus strand of NC_051179.1, from coordinate 39,128,556 downwards.
CTTATAGGCCGTGAAAGTTGCGAATATCGCAACTTTCACGGCCTATAGGTGGCGCGACTGTACATCCAACATGGCGGTCGTTGAGATTATCGGCCCGCTGCAGACGATTTAGGAACGTACATGTTTGGCGAAGAGTTCAGTTCTTTGCGCTTCGGCTGCACTCCGATTTGTGTTTTAGTGAAAGCAGGGTTGCGGTGACATATTATAATAAGTAAACGAATGTCGGGTACGTGATTGGAACCTCGTTAGGAAGATAAATATGCACACAATTGTAAATAAAGCAAACACACTAGTCGCGTTGCTTGCGGCGCTTAATCGCGCGTTGCAACCCCCGCTGCATTGTTAGCACGATACGGTAGTAGGAGACTCAGTAAAGATGTCTCAGTAATATCAGAGACATTCTCGGAGACATGCTTTCTCTCATTTTTGCTTGCATTGCATTCTGCCGCGTAGCTAGCTCAGCTCCATTCAAAGCACGAAGTAATGTAAGTAAACGAAAAAAAAATGTGTTGCCCTTCGAGACCGAAGCACAAGAACCACTTGAGGCATGTGCGATTATCGGAAATACGATTTTATTGCGCTTTCTTGGTAAAAAAGAGAAAAAAACCCAGCGGAATGCCACAATAGGTCGACAAGCAGCGAATGAAACCAGTGCAAGACGCAATTTTCACGTTTAAGAAGGGACGTTTCTGTTATCATCCTACGCTTTCGGTGTTTATGAGAAGTGCAATAAGTAACATCGCACGGGACAGGGACGAAAAAACAGCGCCATCAGCAAGAAATACAGAAGAAAAAGAGCTGGAGATGTGAAGGTCACGGAGGCACTTCACAGCCACTTCAAACGTGGAATGGTGCAATGGACGCTTTGAAAGCGGACTTTTCATTATATTCTAGAGGCAGAACGCATTCCTTATCAGTTCTGGTACTGTCTGCACAGCGACTGTGTCGAGCGGAGGAACGAAGCGCGAGAAAGGTGATATGAGGTAGTAGACATATACTCAAACACAAAATGGGATTCTGCATACATTCATGTGCCTTGGTTATTTGCTTGCGAAGTTTAACCCGCTTAAGCACTCACGGCTTTTCGAGGCGCTAATCTGAAGTGGAGGCTTTTGCTTTGCCTCCCGCTGTACGCTGTGAACACCGTACGCTGTGAACACCGAGGCCCGCAGTAAAATCAGTTGCCTTTTTCTTTTATTTTCCGTTCACATTGAGGAACCGAAAGTGTCACGTATCGAGACCGTGCACACCGTCGCAAAACGACCCCAAACGAGACAAAACAGTGGCAACATTCGCTGACTCTAGCGGGTCCAACATTTCAATAATCTCAACAGAGCTTCCGGCGGCCACCGCTGTACACCTACTACAGTGACAGAGCGTAGGCTTGGGCATGTGGTAATCCATATTACTATCTTAGCGCACTGTTAAACAAGACAGAGGACAGAAGACCGAGGCGGGCACCAGCGCTAACTTCCAACATTTGATTTATTTCAGTGGGCGTCACACCATATAATAGACTGAAAAGCAGCGCACGCAGGCGCATTCTTAAGGAACAAGAAACGAAAACAGAAAGGATTTGCAAACACGTGTACATCTTGGTTTACAGATTGTTGAGAATGGGTTTTAGATAGCGTGCCAGTTTGCAGGATGATAAGGTCTGAAGATATGGATGAAGGTCTGAAAGGGACACTAAAGAGCAAAACGATTTTTCTCGCGTTAGTAAAGTAGTCTTCCACGATACCAAAACACCACGCTTGCTGTGAGAAGACGCTTAATAAGCGAGAAAACGCGCAAAAAGAAAATGCAGGTGGCGACTCCACCTTGGAATTCCCGCACCATTTGCCGTGACGTCACATATTTTTGACGGCACCTGCTTGGGGCCTACGTAGTTCTTAATCGGTTAAATCGAAGTACATTGTCCTCTGAGGGGGCCAGAGATTTGACATAACGAGTTTGTGGAAATTTCGTCGAGCCAGTGGCGCCAAAATACGTTAAATGCTCTTTGAGACCTTTTACGTCACGAATTTCAAAGTTCGGCGCGAAATTTAAAAATGAAACTTTGAACTTGGTTTTCTCCTCTAATAATAAACCTATGGTGGTGAAATAAGCTACACAAGAGTTTCTCCGAGCACAATTTATCAATCTAAACCAATTCATTGTTTCTCTTTAGTGTCCCTTGAAGACACGTGTACATCGTCGTGAACGTGTACTCGGATGTGCCCGCCGCACTTGCGGGCGAGTACGTTCGCCAAACTTCACTACGCTGCGACGGAGTGTCGAGCCTCTGCAGCAGTGGCTCGAGAATATAAGTTATTATCGGAAGCTGAGGTCGTAGTATACTTAAACTATCGTTTTCGCAATTAAGAAACTACTTTGCTATTCTCGATCTCAGGTAGTATTCTCGATCTCAGACACGGCCACCAGGGGCTTGCCCAGCACACGCCGTGCAGTGGTGGCATCCGCCGCAGCATTTGTGCCTAAAGTTTATTTTAATGGCTGTTTATAGCTATAATACATTACTTCTTAAGAAACATTGCCTGAAATAACGAATGTATGTTGTGCAACTTAAGTACGCATCGCCATTGCAAAAGTAATACTGCAGCGGAAGTTGCATATATATGTCGGGTAGACTTATTCCTTTCTTGATTATTCGCCGGAAACCTCGGCATGAATGGGAGATTGTGCAGACAATGCACTCATTCGCAGCCTGATTACGTGCAATAGTTGGAGTGCAATGTTTTACGGCACGAGACACTCTCATGTGCGTATCTCTAGTGCACTCACGAACAGCTAGCTAGATTCCGCCATTAGAAGTAGTACTCCTTTTTTTTTTTTCTACCAATGTTGTCGGTCACTGACCCACCCCAACCGCCATCTCTGTGCGGCGTTTACCCAGCCTCCTTGTGTGAGGCGCCTAGCAACACCGGGCTACCTTCCATAGTGCCCTTCCGAGCCACCAGCTTCCTACGGCGCGTTGCGAATCCATTCGTTCATGCTGTCTCCCGTTTGTTGTTGTTGTTGTTGTTGTTTGTGGTTATGTAGAGGAAGAGACGCTTATTTCTGCAGCCCAGTCGGGAGCACGGCGCAGCGTCTAGGGGGGGGGGGGGGGGGGGGGAGAAGGGAAATGAAAGAGGATAGTGGTGTGTAGGATGTCATTGTGTCTCGTTCGCCGTGGCCGGAGCAGCAGGGACGTTTCCCGAAAGCGCCGACAAAGCAGCTGTGGCGACGTAGGCGCTATGAGAGGAGGATATGGAAAGGCCCTGTTGGACTGAGGCGGTTCGTGGGAGGAGAAAAAATAAGCGCTATTTCTGAGGGAGCATCGCTGAGTGCCCTGGTAGAGAATAAAAAATAAAAGAACAAGTCGGAGGGAGTCATCTTGTCGGCTTGAAGACCTGTCAACGGTTTCCTGCGAGTAGTGTCCAAGCGAGTTCGGTCAACCTCCGACTAAACGAAGCGTTTGCAGTATGTGTGTGTGGGAGGGGTGGAGGGTGGGGGGATGAGCTGAAGGTATGGTAAAGATGCCATCCGCGTTCATTGCCTTTTCTGCACCTGAACCCTCACGCCACCCCTCTCTGCGCCAGGCATTGCATCGCCACCTCCTCCTCTCTTTCCTGATCATTCCAGGCGCTTCACCGTGTTCCCTGATGGGTTGCATACACAAGCGCCTTCTTCTTGCTTCCTTAAGCAATGCCACCACCATTCCTGTCTTCAAAAGCAAAAAAGACACGCATAAAATTTTGAATGAAAGAAGCACCGTCGTGTGTCGTCAGATGATACTTAATCCGAACTTAACAGACAATAACGCCAAGGAAAGTATAGGGGATGGTATTTGTAGTAATTAAGATATAAATGTGAAGTAAGGTAAAGTGGACGGAAACGATAACTTGCCGCTGGCAGGGACTGAACCTGCGACCTTGGAAATAACTCGACCGATGCTTTACCACCGAGCTACGGCGGCGGTCATCCTCCCGTCCACTTTATGGGGTATATATGTGCATTTAAACCTAGGGATGTTAGCGCCATGGCGGCGATCGGTCCCTGCCGGCGGCAAGTTATGTTTCCGTCCACTTTAATTTCATCATATTTATATCCCATTTACTACAAATACCAAACCCCTATACTTTCCTTGGCGTTATGTCTAGAGTGCTATTGTCGTTATGTAATAGTGTGTCTACCAAAGAAAAACGAGCCCTTAAAAGTCATCTTCTTTCCGTCAGATAATCTTGTGTGTCGTCAGATAAACCGATCTAAGACGGGCACCTCTTTCTACACGGTTGCACAGGAATACAAAAGCGGATTGTCTAAGTCTCCTCAGTAACATCTTTTTTTTTTTGGGGGGGGGGGGGGAGGGGGGTCACGCAACAGGCCCGAGGGGATTATGGTGGCACCCGGGGAGGCTTCGTTGAAAATGTGCCTACTCTTATACTATTGTTTAGTTAACGAGAGAGAGAGAGCTATACTGGAATTTTCTTTCTTTCTTTGTTTTGCTGCCTAGTCAAATTGCGAGAAATGCAAGACAGCTTTCCTACACGGCAAAATTTTACGCGCGCTCCCTTCAACGACGTTTTCCGTCACAAGTAGCGAATTCCTTGGAAGAGTTCCCCGCAGATGGGATAAGGGCTTGCGAGAATACAGCGATTCACAGAAGCACACCGTCGTGGACCTCGAAGAAAGGTAAAGACGTGACTTTCACTTTTTGTCTCAGTCTTCTAAACCTATTCATTAGGCAAAACCAACTCGCACAACAGTGGGATTTTGCTGACCAACCCTCAACCACTTACGTACAGCTGTATGTATGCCATGAATTAACTCAACTTTAAGGCAGCCAACTGAGCACATGGTCAGGTGACCTTTCTGCCTTTCCCCTTCTCTTCTATTTCTACTCTCGGACATTCAGCGCTTTCGTATCTGTATTCCAGTAGATTACGGTAGATCCACTGGAATGTCGGTGTCGCGTGCAGCTTATGGAAACCGCAGCACGGACAAAGACATGGGAAATCGTGCGCGTAATCTTGCGTACCTAGAAAAAAAAAACGTGTGCTGCAAGCTTGTGCCTATGCAATCGAATTGAAAGCTTGCAATTAGCTACTGCACGTGCGCGAGTATGTTTGTTTTTCGTACGGATAGCCTCGACCACAGAATGGCTGATGTTGGTTCATGATACGAAGTGCTGAATTGCGCCAATAGGACTGGGACTCGCAGAGCGCAAACTACCAACAAAAGTTTACTTCCTTGAGCACACACTTTTTATACACCGCACAGGCGCCACCAGGAATGTAAAACAATTAACTTCTTAGAAACGCAAGCTCTTTGCCAGATAAGTTGACACACGGCGTGCTGACGCGTTCAGGACCTAATATAACAATGTTTTCAGCTTCAGTCATTTCTCTTGTCAACTTATCATTCACGGTTGAGACAATGGTCCATGCGCCGAAAACAGGCTGACAGCCGCGTGTCTTACAATGTATCGCAAGCCATCCGTAACGCCCATTTTTTACATTGTTGTTGCGCTCTCTAAGCCTATCATTCACACCTTCCGGTCTGGCCTATATACATAGGCGTGCGCACGGGGGGTGGGGTGGGGGCGCGGCCGCCCCCCTCCCTATTCACCTAAGAGGGGGGGGCGCAAAGTCAGCCCCACATATTGACATAATAGGGAGGGGGGCGCAATGTCAGCGCCATACATTGACATAATTGGGAGGGGGGCGCTGCGACGAACCTTCGCCCCCCCCCCCCTATGCCTATATATATATATATCTTATCACAAGAAAGGGGGATCCTATATGCAATATATTACTTCTGCAAGAAACATAGGTGACCTTGTGTTTCTTAGCGCACGCATCAGATTTCCTTTCGCTATTATTTCGGTGGCACAGGTTTAGAAGTTTACTAGGGACGGAAAAAACCACGTTTACGTTGGATCGTTCTGCCACATTATCTTGTGGAAGTACGTGGAAGTACGACTGGCGAAATTTTCTGAGCCAAGCTTCAGCAACAGAAGTTTGAACACTTGAAGGATAACCTGCTTCTGATAACAGGTCGGATTGCTGTTCAAAACTAACCGCTACTTCATGCTCACATGACTTGGTTAGAGCATTACAAAAGTAAACGTTGGCAATATATCTTTTTACTAGTTTGGAGTGTGCAGAGTTGTATGGCAAGACCGGCGTATTTCACCGGGGTTGATAGCGCCAGCAAAAACGATCTGGGTGGAAACTAAATATGATGTCAAGGAACTTGGTCATATTGTCATCAGGCATCTCGTGCATGAGAGTTCGGGGCTTAAAGCTATCTTTAAGCCTTCGTGGTGGAGGAGTGAACATGCGTAAAGCTAGAAAAGCAGCCTGAAAAAAAAAATGTCTGATTGGTTGCAGTTTTTCTCAATAATCAGCCCTCCCCCCCTTCCCCTTGCTCTCCTCCTCCACCCCGTTTATGTTTATCGTAAATGTGGATTTCCTTGACCATCATTGCAGTGTATTCCTGTCAACACTTTTCTTTAGAAAAATGATTGTCCTGAAAGAAGAAAAAAAGCCCAACCAGATAAACAGGGAGATGACTCGATAGCTGGGCTAGCTGATGAAGCGCGTGTATCGAAATCGTGAATCGAGCTATCAGAGAGTTGAGTGGCAGTGAGTATGCGTGGCTGTTTAATCCAACGTTGGTCATAAATAAATAATCAGCATAAGACTCACTAAGCGTGTCCCCATATCTCTAGTCTGTGTCCTCATTTTTTTTTATTTGTACTATGTAGATTGAGCGATGATGTACCAAGCGCTATTTTCTGCCGCTCTCCTAAGAGCTGAAAATGCCCGGGACGAGGGAAATGCAAGGAAGTTGCGCAATCCTCGTGTTGCCTCGGAAGTAGGATATCGATGTGTTTTCTATTTATTTTAATGTCTCTGTTTTTTTTTTTTTAATTGCAGCTTTGTCACAATTTGTTCGGCAGCGCGAACTGCAGTTACGACAATGCTTTATTTTACTTTATGACGTTTTTATTCGTTATTTTTACATTTATGTTATATTGTGCGTCTTTCTTATTTCGGCAGCGAAGGTTCCAGAGTAATCCAGCCGGCCCAATTTTTGTATCTTTAAAGCTTTGTCGTTCATTTATCGTTGTATTTTCTTTAATTTCTATTGCTTGAACGCGACGAAATGTGCAAACAAACGACTCCGCATCACGGTTAACGCCATTTGTTTCGTGCGGCGTGCAGATTTTTAATGTCGTGCTTGTCTTTTTTCACCCAATGCTCAGATGGCTCCACAGAGACGAGAAATAAAAAAAAAAAGCTTTGCCCATTCGACCGTCCAACTCACTTCCGGTTCCACAACACACACAGACACAACATACGTTCATTTGCTCCGTTCATTTGCGTCCAACCACTCTTGAACTTGTCCTTTCAGTGTCCGCAGTCTCTCGAGCAACGTCTTGTACTCGAACTGTCCCCTCCTGCCGCCAAACGGGTCTTCCATGACCGTACCTGTCAGATCTACGTTGGACACGACCGCCTTCTCGTACTTGTCGTAGTAGTCCGGAAACGATTTCAGCATCACCTCCCTCAGGGCAGGCGGACACTCCGACGACCCGCTGAGGCAGGCCTCGACGGCGTCGCACACGGCCACGCGGATAGTCTCGTGCTGCACGATTAGGTTGTACTGCTTGGACTCACCCGGCGCCTTCTCTTTTTCGTAGCCCGGCTCGTTGTAGTACGGGTTCTCCGTGAGCAGCGACTGGATCGAGATGAGCACGCTGGCAATGCACTGCGCGGGGCTCCAGGTCGGCCCGCTCCAGGTGCCCAGTATGCTGAGGCACACCCTGCCGCACGCGTAGAGGTTCGGGTTGAAGCGCACGCGACCGGCACCGGTGGTCATGAGGCGCACGCGCGGCGGATTGATCGGATAGTCGGGCGGGCACTGTATCAGGAAGTGGAAGAAGCCGCCCTCGTACGGCGTGTGCGGGGCCCAGTACTAGGGCGTCCATCACGGTGATTTTGTGCTCGACGGGTGCGATGTACACTCCCGGTGGCGGGTCGGTCAGCAGGTCCATGATGTCGCGCTTGACGCGCAACCGGCACTGCGGCGTCGTTTCCTCGTACTTCCCGGCAGTCGGTTCCCTGCGGTCCATCTTGCTCGCCAAGGAATTGAGGTTCGGTTTAACCTTGAGTGCGTCGACGACTGCGTTGCCGGTCGACTTTGTGCCGGACGCGGCTGTGGAACTCATCGCGAATTTCATCGCCGCGAAAGACGGTGACTTGTCGGTCTCGTCGTCGCTCTCGTAGTCGCTCGAGACTTCGACGTACGAGTTGAGTAACTCGTTGTCGGTCGAGTCGTCAGTGTCGTCGGTCGTGGCGGCGGTGCTGGTGCTAGCCACGGCGTCCGGAGCTTGCTCTGGCGGCGTCGTCATCTCGCAAGTGGTAGCAGGTCTTCCACGCGTGGTATTTCACCTCCTCCTTCCGCACACCGAGATGGCGCGACTTTTTCGCATTGGTGGGGTGCCCCTTTCGAAGTGGCGAGCCGGTGGTACCGGCGCGTCGGCAACAAAAGAGGGCTCGCTGCAGCAGCTTCCTCTTTTTCCTGCGTTGCTGCTCACGTGACGGGAGCGATGACCTTCTCATTCTCTAACTGACGTGTTGCCAGTCGCGTGGCCTTCCTCCCCGCTCCTTTATAAATATGCTTGCTTATTTATTTGTTCATTTGTATGTTTTGCCTAATCGTACAATATTTAACTTATTTTCTTTTTCATATTTTACCTCTCCCAAATGCTGAGCGTAATTTACTTGTCCCCATTTAGAAATTTTAACGAACAAGGAGCTGTGAGCAAAAATATGCATGTAGACGTTAGTAGAAAGTCTGTTTTCCTACTAAGAGCTTTCGTTCACCAGACTATTTTTTTTCCCAGCTCCAAAAGTTTTCCCCTGTGCTCTTTCTACTAAAGTACTCAGTACGGCAATGGCTTTTCAAAAATATTCCGTGACTAACCCTACGTAGAGTGATGTTCAAAAAAGTCACAGTTTCGCCGCAAGGGCGAAGCAATGAATGGGATAGCAAACAAATAAAGATGTTACACAAAGTAAGGCTGGCAGCTTTAGGTACAAATGAAGGTAGTAAACGTGAGCTTGCTAAGCAAACAGGTTTGCTGCGGCGGTTGCCATTTGCAAGCCGCAGGTAGAATTGTTGTGTTGATGGAATAAAGTTCCCAGATTTCACACTTTAGCGACATCTGGCATCCTCCTTCGACCTCCTTCCAAACGAAGCCGGCGACTTGCCGCCATGTCTTCGTAACCAAGATTTACAAAGCGGACGAAGAATAAACAGCGCTTAGGACGGGACGAGAAGAAGACACAGACACGGCGCTGAACTAACAACCGAGCTTTATTGCAAAACAAATACAATATACAGGAAGCAGGTATCTTCGCAGAGCAACTAACATAATCAGACGTGCGCATCCATGTGATAAAGGCCATACGGCAAACATGAGCTCGAGCACAAGCACATATCAAGAAGTCATTATCAAGAAGCACATTATCAAGAAGCCTCTAATATCTATTTTCACTGCAGTGAATGGAAATTGAGGGCACGCTTACACAAGAGACACCATGCTGTTGAATGTGGAAGGCTTCGGAAATCTCACGTTCTCGCTGGGCATTATAACGAGCAGCGAGATCGCGAGATTTCGAAGCCTTTCCACATTCAACAGCATGGTGTGTCTTGTGTAGCGGGCCCTCAATTTCCATTCACTGCAGTGAAATTAGACATCTAGATCTACTAGTGTGACAGCTTCTTGATGATGGCTTGTGCTCGAGCTTATTATGTTTGCTGTACGGCCTCTAATCACATGGATGTGCACGTCTGATAATGGTTTATTGTTCTGAGCGGATACCTGCTACCTATATATTGCACTTGTTTTGCGATAAACCTCGGTTGTTAGTTCAGCGCCGTGGTCCGTGTCTTCTTCTCGTCCCGACCTAAGCGGTTGTTTTATTATTCGTCTACTATATGCACCGTCAGCCCAATCAAGCGCACTGCTCAGTTCATTTACAAAGCCACACACGATTTTAAGTACATTATTCACGCACCGATTAGCGGACAAAATGCGCACGCGATGCGTGTGTCAGCCCCGCAGTCCCTCCGTCATTAAGGCCTGACCACACGTACTATCAGCGTCATTGAAAGCCGAACACCAGCAAGCTTCGCAGTGGTATATGTGCGGGCCGTCCAGTATCATCATGGACAGGCGCGCATATGCGCAGTGCGGTCAAACCGGATGCGCGCGCCTGTCATGGTGATGACAGGACGGCGCGAACTATACCATGGCGAAGGCTTGCCGGTGTTCGGCTTTCATTTGACGGTCCTCGACTCTGCGGGGTGATCAGCTAAAACTGCCAATTCCATCACGGAGACCTCTAAGAGGAGGCGCTGGAAAAGCGTTAGTAGAACACTGGCACAGAGGAAGGAATACTATACTAGGGAGATGCGCCTGACGGTCACATTCATGAAGCCTCCACATCGCAAACACCCCGCATCGCCTCCTATATCGAAGGAGCAGCTGAACATTTCGCGATTTCCGTCGCGTCGTTTGCAAGCGCATGCGCGCATGCGAGCGCGTCGCGAAACTTTTGCAGGTTTTTTTTTTTTTTCGCCGTGCAAGCGGCGCAGGTCGATTCACGCATGCTGCTCCTGTAGGTTCTTTAGAAAGCTCGCAATGCCCAGCTGATGCGAATACCCGGTGCAAATCGCGTGCACTGCGGAAAGTACCGGGTGTCACTTTTCATGTGTACGTAATATACGTTCACTTCATTGCTGTTCCTAATGTATGGTATTTGCATGCGAAGGCTTTCGGATGTGTGCTCTGTTGGTTCTTACTCATTGTGTCAACTCAGACACTCGTGAACTTTGTTTTGGTGTCTGAAGCGCCGTACATAACATGCGCCGAAGGAATCGTATCGCGTTTGAGGATGTGTCGTTCACACGGAAGGGCGATAAAGGGCAAATAAACATTGGTTGTTGTTATCGGACTACCTGATGTATTGTGCGGTGTGCGCTTGCTCCGTGCTAGCAGTTGTGTGCGCACTGATTACAACTTTAGGTGCAGGATCGCGCATACAATAAAGCGGTGTCCTCTTTTCGACGTGAAGTTATAACGTCAACTACTAGCATTGCGTTGCGCCGAATATCTACTGAGCAAGCTCTTAAAATCGTGCAGTGCCACGCTCGTTCCTACGAGCAAAGAACTGCTTATCGGCCAATAGATCTGGAAATCGGCCTACGAGAAAGGAAAAGGCTTACGCCCAGCAGAACGCGTAAGTCACTGTCAGGTGAGTTCCGAATGCGATGATGCAGGGGCTGAATGTTTTTGATTACGGCACGTACCGGTACTTTCTGTACTGTTGCACAAAAACGCTCCACGAAGAATTTCAGGCCGCAGCGCTCGGGCCTGCCACACACGAACAGCCTGATAAATATCGGCTTGCAACATTTTGCTGCATGCAAACAGCACAATACGCGCTAAGTTTAAGCCGGAACTACAAATCTGAGCAGAAGCTAATCAGCGCGGAGAGGCACGCCAGCGGGGCGTCTGCTGTTTTGTTTGCCCCATACCGGTTTGTTTACCCCATGACTAATTTTTACAGTGCCACCGTCACATACGTGTCAATGCATTTATTGATAATTTCCTTTTTATTTTCGCTCCCCCCTCTCTCTCTGTCTCTCCCATCTTTCCACTCCCCTTCCCCCCGACGTAGGGTAGCCAACCGGACTGCTGTCCGGTTAACCTCCCTGCCTTCTCCCTTTCGTATTCCCTTCCGCCTCCATAAATTTGACGTCACTTCCGCCACACGTTTCGCAATGCATTGGGACAGGGGTAGTGGCTCAGACACATGCGGCGCCTGAGGCAGCTCATGTTGCCTCCGAGTGATGGCGCCACTAGCATTTCCTCTTGAAAGGTTACGCGGTTTTACAAGTTTCGCGGCTACGCTAGGTGGGCGTTGCGGGTTATTTTAGCGGACTGTTTAATTGAAGAGCTTGCTATCCATACGGTCGGAATTTTGTCCGCACGCATTCGCTTTCTCGTCAAGAAATACAACAGAAACACGCTGCCGCTGTGATTGCAGCGCTGGCTGGAGAGATGTCGGCTGCCTCCACGAGAGCCGCTATTAAGTGATGGCTTGTCAACAAATTAGCGCGATATTTGCACCTGTTTACGCATAGCTCTATCAGGCATTTTCGAACGTTGCATGCGCCTTGAACGCATGCTCGACGCCTGCCAAGCAATGGCGGTGACCGGAACTCGCCAGTCAAGTTACGAAACAAGGGTTGAAAGTTGGGCGAATTGGTACGGGAACATCTTAAGAAAAACTGCAAAGCAGGACGAGACACCAAGACGCTTGTTTTCGTCAGTTCTTTCTTGGTGTCTCGTCCTGCTGCGCAGTTTTTTCTTAACAAGTTACGAAAGACGGTGTGAGTTTTCGCATAAGAAAACGCTTCACATGCACGTGAAAGTGCACGTTGTCAGAAAGATAATAAAAGGCACCCACAACATCCGTTTAATTTGTGGAAAATTACTACCTTGAAATTTCAAACAAGCGCAATTTCAGCTGTTAAAGTAAAAATGGGTACATTCGTGCAAAATTTTCTTGTGAGGGCGCATTGCTAAACGACTTTATTTTCTAATCTGAATCTACTTTCTGCAATTTAAATTCTTTATGAACAGCATTGACGTAAAGATTACACACAAAACATCCACCAAACGCAAAAAAACACTCTAGCAGTTTAGATTCCAGAAATATTACAAATTTGTGTTCTAACTGGCGTGGCAGTACAATATTGTCAACTTTTCTTCAACAATATTACATAACAAGAACGTATCTGCTGCGAAGGCATATCTGTAATTTTACGAGCAGGCTTTCTGCTTCTTCCTGGCAACTCAAGCAATGTTGTTCAACAAATCTCTACCTGATATACACCTTGGAGTGGCCATCGTGAGGCTTGAAGAAATACATGCCAACTTTTTCCGACACCACAGTCGTTTCTTCGCATAATGTCGAAGTGCAATAAAGTACCGGAAAACAATGGAAAACAAAATTAATGCTTCGTCTAGCGCTAGGAAAGTGTTGAGGTGGAAAAAAAAAAGTTGAAATAGTTCCGTACCTCCTCTGAGCAGGCTGCTTTTTGTGCTTCTTCGCTAGCGTAAAATGTATATGCCTTATTTGATGGCGACTGGTCGTTCGGGTCATTTTCGGCGGACGTCGCGTATGCTGCGGTTCGAATTTTTGTTGATGCTGGTCCTTTGGTCCCCTTCTTTTCGCTTCTTTTGCTAGGGTTTGGGAGTCCTTTTGCTAAGGTAAGCGGGGTGATTTGGAAGGATCGTCGGAACAGCGTCTGCCGACAGCGTTGGTCTACCACGGGGAATGCCATAATCTCTTTGCCATCAATTATATGAATGTAGTCCCTGATTACTTAACGCAGCTCAAAATGCAATTCGCACATTGTACACGCTTCGTCAAGCTTCTTATCCTCGCGGTGCAGGTTCCTCACCGCTGTATTCGTTTTTCTTAGTCTTGAGGGACGTTGAAGAAAGACGCCTTCGGCGCGCCCTTAACACGGCTGTAACCAGTTTTGAACCCAGGCACGATACAGTGATTGTGCCACTAGTAGGCATACTTGCTTAGCATACCTTAGCATGAACACGTCAGCGCAAAGCGAATACCGCGGTCGTTGTTGATGCAAACCACTGAACCTCTCAATAGCGCCAAAAACCAATCGACTTGCCGCCTCCTTTAGCACGTGCGCAGCAAGAGAGCGGCAGCGGCAGAAGGATCGGAGCGCGAGAAACTTCAAGAGGAAACGGCTGCAGCGCCCCTAGCGGCTCCCAGTACCGGCGACATGAGCGGCTTCAGAGCGCCACCTGCGTAGCATAGGGCAGAGAGCACACTACCCCCTTCTAGTACACTGTAGCAATAGGATACGATAGGGCCTCTTCGGAGTTTTCCTTCCTCCATGGAACATGGCTACCGTACACGAGCGTCGCCCAATGAGATTTGTCGGCGGCGCTTCAGCGGTTGTCGCTATTTTAAAGAAAAGGAGAACAAAATCTAGGGGTTTTATCGATGACAAGCGGCTTCCATGGCAGATTGTCGGCTTCCATGGGCAGACACGCAGCGTCCCTCCGCACTGGCGCTCCAACAAGCTGGATATAGGGAGCGTATACATAATACATGCATGTCAAAAACGGCCGGTCATTTAGGCTCCCTACTGGATATGTCAGTGGAACGCCTCCTGTCAGTGCATGTGTGATATTCATTGCAAATGAACGCTGCCCGCGTGTGCGCGAGAACTTGCAGCAGAGCCAACGCGCGCTTCAATGTCAGCGATGATAATAATGGTAATAATTAGGGTTGGACGTCCCAAAACTACGATATGATGTTGAGAGACGCCGTAGTGAAGGATTCCGGAAATTTCGGCCTCGTGGGTTTCTTTATCATGCACCTAAGTCTAAGTACGCGGGCCTCAAGCATTTGCGCCTCCATCGAAAAGGCAGCCGCCGCGGCCGGGATTCGATCCCACGACCGTCGGGTCAGCAGTCGAGGGCCATCAATGTCAGCGAGATGCTTGCAATAGAAACGCTGCTAGCCCCGACTAGGTGGTGTTGGCCGGCCACATCTGATGCAACTTTCCGACATTGCTTGCCATCGAACAAGCGAGTGCCAGGAGGTTGAAGGGCAAGACCCCTTGTGGTCCAATCCACCACAGTGGATGTGAGCCACAGACATAGGTCAACAAGAACAAGCCCTTGTTGGGAGCACGACTCTTGAGTGAAGAGACGCTATTTTCTGTCTCCCAAGCGGGGACATGGCTCAGCGCCTAAGGGCGGCGGGAGTGGGACGCGGATAAAGATGAGGAAGAATATCAGCAGCTCGCCGTCACTGCAGCATAGTTGGCGGGCGGACCGGGAGCCCTGCCGTGGCACAGGGACTCAGAGGTAGGCAAGCCCAGACTGCTCCACAATCTCCAGGCGAGCGTGCAGGGTCAGGACCTGGGAGCGTGGCGGGAAGAGCAGGTCTTCCACTGAGGCAGCAGGCAGTCTGAGATGTCAGTAGGGCCGACCCAATGCCGCCGGGCACCGACGGGCTTGGCTTTTTCAACGGGGAGAGAATTACCCCGGCCTGGCTCTCAAAGATAGCCCCTCTTTTCACTCTTTTCTTTCACTCCCCTTACTCCCAACGTCGCTGAACCGTACCATCCATTGGTACAGGCCTGTGTGCATCCGCCTTTGAGGAGGAAATGCCGCGGACTTGATTTCATGAAGAACGGTCGCATCGTCCGCGACGCCCTGGATCACTCCTCGTGCCTCTCGCTGATCGACGCCCCGTGACGGCTGCCTCGACCGGAATGCCGCGCGCCTCTCATCGACGAGGCCTTCGCCGCGTCGTCACCGATGTGCATCGTGCCCCTGGCTGAATCGTGGTCCCGTCCCTGAACTCTTGCGACCGGCTCCCCATCTTTCCTGTCTTCTTCTCTCTTGTAGTGGTTCTAGGGGAAAAGGAAAAAGACGCTAATTTCTGCAGCCCTTGAGGGAGCACGGCTAAGCGCCGCTTCTCTCTTCGTCGCAGAAATTTTAGTCGCACATGCACCGTTAACACCCTTGCAAGTGGTTGATGTCACACTCTAACAACAATGACCTTCCACAGACCGGACCGCGGTCGAGTACAGCTAAGAGGTTTACTGGACGACAAGGATAAGGGTGATCGGAGGAGGTCTAAACATTCGATCCGTATATATCCTCGACTTTTAGAGAATATAAGTGTTGTTTGAATTTTTATATCCAAAGCTTTTATGTCTCACAAATTGGCGTTGTAGGTGTGACTGAAAAAAAAAAAACAGTGCCGGTCGCATGTGTGTTTGTATGCGCCGTTTTCCGATAATTGATGCTTTCCCTATCGTGGGCTTGTGGCGATCAGCCGTTCCTGATAGAGCAATGTGGTCTTTTATCGAGGTGACTGTCATTGTTGCCTGTAGCAACCTAAGTGTTGCGCTGCTAAACACGGAAACAGTTAGGAGGGAGCATTCTGCAATGCGATAGAAAGAAAAAAAGAGAAAAAACAGCGCTACGCCAGGCACGCACACGCCATGCTTCGCTTGTCCCCATTTTCTCGGTAGGACAAGAGCTCCTAACTTTAATCAATGCATACGGCGTTCACGGGAACTTTAGTGATGTGGTGTGTTTGGGTTTCGATCCGTTGCTTTCTTGCGGAGATATGTAGAGAAACAAACAACAGGTCATGTAACATCGGTAGCTTAAGCAATACGAAGGAAAAAAAAATCACAGTTTCACCGCAAGAGCGAAGCAATGAATGCGATAGCACCACATCGTAATGGTATACGAAGTAAGGCTGGCAGCTCTTCGATTTGGACTTTATACGGAAGATGGCGGTGACGCCGACTGCAAAAACCCGTCGAGAGTGTTCATATAATCGCTATCGCAATAATAAGAAAAAAAAAAGAACCAACTCTCAGGCCTTTTTCTGGCAAACAGTTTCGTCATTGTGCGTCATCGGACAATTCAGGAACAGACTTGACAAACTTGGAGTATATGTCAGATATTATATCTGAACGTCGGGACGTACTAGTCATGATCAGATATGGCAGCACACATTAGAACGAGGATGGACGACACTGAAGCATAGGCAAACGCATGCGTCGAAATACAGCGTGTTTGTCTATTCGTGAGTGGCATCCTTAGTTCTATACGCACGGCCTTGTGCCATCTAATATGAGGGCTTGGAAAGTTCGGCACCTAAGAAAATTGCTGATAGAGTACACCACTACGCCTCCTTTTCCAATGCAGAGGAGCCAGAAGCGTACAATTGACGGGAATTTCAAAGGCTTTTGCTTTTACTGGGCACAAAAGCCGCAAGCATTTGCAGAGCTGTAAAAACGTCATGGACGCCATGATTTAGGCTATTGAAGTATCTTATTTTCTTAACGACACGCGTCTAGAACACTTTTAAATTGATCAGCGGTTTTTTCCTGTGATCTCCAACTCCTGGTGGAGATCAGTAGTTTTGTCAGAGCTACAGCCTTCGAGATTGCTGTGGTGCGCTCACACAATCTCGGAGGCTGCACCAGCGCTGCGACGTTTCGCTTCTTCTTCGACAGATCGCACCACGAGCCTTCACTCTGTTCTGCTAATCCCCATTTGCCAATCCCACTCCCATTCGGTTTCAATAAAATTTATACCCCCCCCCCCTCAGAAGCTCAGTTCATAATTGTGTTGTGCACATCGCCTTTCGTAGTCTGTTTGCCAAACGCGTTGTCGATAGCGGTTCAGATGGGCGGCTACAGGTTGAATGATTGCCATTTGCATTTGCGTTCTTAAATGTCCGCTACACATGTCGGTATTCAGTCTCTGCTCTTGCGGCATACCCGGGGACAACATTCTGCGACCACGTTGGAAAAACTGCGGGGGCGGTGCTACAGCCACGGAAGTCGTCTCTGTAGGCTGACACCACTTTCTGTTTTTGCCGTTTGCTGGTGCTGTTCTTGGGCGTCAAGGCTTGGGAAAAAGTTGTCAGGCAAGCTAGAATTGCCAGATCAGGTATGTAGATCAAATGTGTTTTTATTTTGCCAAGTATGGTTTGTCAGATTCGTCATGACTATCGTGTACCGCTCACGTAACGCGTTCGGTACGGGAGAGGGCGTTGAATTTCCCGCTGGTTTGGGTTTCGCTGGTCGAACGCGGTAGTTTAGCGCCACCTCTTGGGATTTCCTCAACATGTGCACGTTGCTGATTTCGTGATGATTTCGGCGCCGTGGACCAGGGGTCTCAAACACGCGGTTCGCGGCTTCACAAGAAATAAAATGTTTGTGACTTTGTTAAAGGTATACTCGCGTTATTTACTCGCCTATTGCGATCAATAACGCTTTGTTCGGCTAAGCTACATAGACTAGACTGGTCTCAAGCACTTTTTTTTTCGTGAGGCACCGCATGCGGTCACCATGTGTTGAAACGTAGCCGTGGAACAAAATCTGAATATTTCAGAATCGGCGTCCCCATTTTAGGCCTTCTTGTGATCAATATCGATGTGTTTATCGAATCCTGACGCCAAATCTCCTTTAAAAAATTATCCATATGTGAGATATCGGAAAGGCGTTCTTTCAAATGGCAGCGTTAGGTAAAATTTTGTCCCCCCCCCCCTTTATTTATCTGTATTTCTCTTTCTTTGTCTGTCTATGTACTCGTTTTCTCGCCCATCAGAGTTATCGCATCCCACGCCGGATGATGATGATAATTTTCTATCTACGACAAACGGCCAACATCGAGCATAACAGCTTTGCTGTAAAACACCTTCCTGAGAAAGAGCATGCAGGTTGCGACAGTTCTGTTTGAAAAAGTGTGAAAAATGGTTTAAGAATTTTGCATTAGGCTAGTTGATTCATAACACACGCACGCACGCACACGCACACACACACGCACGCACCCCCCCCCCCCCCCACACACACACAAGCGCGCGCAAGTGTGTGTAATATCTGTGAGCTAATATGGTGTATTATGTAATTATGTATTACACACGCACATGTGTGTGTGTGTGCGTGTGTAATGGTATTTGCACCCCCCCCCCCTTTTCGCCTAGTTGGCGCTTACGGTTGCCGAAAATAATAAACAACCGCTTGCGCGCGCGGAGTAATGTCCCGTGTAAAAAAAAAAAAAAACTAATTCACGGTGAGGTGACACTTTAAGGCGATTAAATGCGGAAATAGAACTTTTGCTTTTTGTTGTCTTTTCTTTTTTTGCTGTCGTTGCTTACAATGTATTTCGCCAGCATTCGAATTACGCGCGCTCGCAATGGATGCAACGTTGGAGACCATGGCCCCGAAAAGAAGGAGCGAGCGCGCGCCTCTAGACCGGCCGTGGGCCCCGCCATGGTGTAGCGGAAGTCGCCAATAGATGGCAGCACTCGAGCAGCGATTTGAACGTATCAGGCACCATAGCAGGTTTGCCCGCGCGATACGAAGAGCTAAGTCACATCATCCGCCACTATTGCTATAACCATGACACGTTACGCGATGCCTTAACCTTGTTCATATGACTTGGTGGATATGTAGAGCAATTACTTGTACTTCAATATGCCTGTGCTTTTTAAGATTTCTAAATTTTCTGTATTCCCAGATTTTATGTAGTATTCCGTAACTGCTCTGGCAAGTTTGTATTGTAAATTTTTCCCCTCCCCTCTACACTGCTCTAAATCCCTGAGCGTAAAATAAAATAAAAAGTCACAGTTTCGCCGCAAGGGCGAAGCAATGAATGCGATAGCAAGGAACTAATGCTATACGAAGTGAGGCTCGCCAATGGATACTCTCAGTTTGAACAGCGCTTCTGTTGCAAAGGCGGCCGAAGCAGCGAAGGAAACTAGCGTGCTTCAAGTGTCGAGCTGTGACACTTGATAGTTCGCGCTCATCTTCTGTTTGTTCGTTTAGCGGCGTCCCTGAGCTCGAGTGACATTCGTACGCGCCGTAACATGAGCGCGGACATCACGGTGAAAGCGTGAAACATTCCTCTACCCCGCGCCACGAGAAAACCGCGCGAGCAGACAGCGGAAGGGCAAGCTTCTCCCATGCGCAAATATAAGAAGAAGCGAGCGAGCTCGCCGACGACTTTTAAATGCGCCCGTCGGGCTCCTAGCGCCACCTCGCTGGTAATGAAGAAACGCTTATTATCGCCTTCTGTCTCTGAGTCCGTCCAGCGCTAAATGGTGTGTATATAACGCTCGCCGTTAGCTACGTGGAGGGTCTGCGTTTCGTGGCGTAGTGGATAGCACCGCTCGCTGCGGAGCAAGCGGTCCCTGGTTCGATTCCGCGCTTCGGAAGCATTTTTCTGAGTTATTTTTCTTTGGGGCCTTTTTATATATATACATACTTATACATATACGGTGCATGACGGCGGCGACGGCGACGGCGACGGCAAAATCCAGCCGAGACTGTCCATATAATTGCTATCGCAATAAAAATAAAGATAAAATAAAATAACGTGGCGTTATAATCAGAACTTAGGCTAGATGGTTTACTTAAAAGTATAACGTTAACAGCGGTGGAAAAAAAAAATCGGCAGATCCCACGCACTGTGGGAATCGATGTAATGCGAAGCAGCCAGCAAAGAGCTGCATACATCGCCTTGTTTGTCTTTGAGCCAAATGAAATCGTTCATGCCATGGCATCTAGTCCACCATATATCGCATATTTGCCATGCACGCATGCATGCACAATCTAGTATACACCATGCCAATGAAACGCATATTCTGGTATATACAATGCATGACCTGTCGTTTATGTTCATCACGCATTCGTGTCGTGCCATACCAAGTTTGGTATATATCCAGTTAACAAAACGGCCGGAAGCATACTATGACAGTGGCATGTAAATCATACCGTACATGACATGCAACATGATTCGCATGTTAAGACCTCTCATTTATGTTCGTCATACAGTCACATCGCGCAATACCAGTTTTGGTGTATATCAAACGAGCGAAATGGCCGCGAGTGCACCACGAGTATAGCATGTAAATCATGCCATACATGACATGCATGGCATGATTTTCGTGTTAACACCTTTCATTTACGTTCGTCATACAGCCGCTTCGCTTTCTGTTTCTCTTTTGCCTGACCAGCGGGTGGAATATTTCTGTTTCTGTTTAAAGAAGAAATCAAGTGTCTGAGCCCCGCCACGGTGGTCTGGTGGTTATGGCGCTCGACTGCTGACCCGAATGTCGCGGGATCGAATCCCGGCCGCGGCGGCTGCATTTTCGATGGAGGCGAAAATGCTTGAGGCCCGTGTACTTAGATTTAGGTGCACGTTAAAGAACCCCAGGTGGTCGAAATTTCCGGAGCCCTCCACTACGGCGTCTCTCATAATCATATCGTGGTTTTGGGACGTTAAACCCCAGATATTATTATTATTATTATTATCAACTGTCTGAATAGTTATCTCTCACGCAGACCATTACGCGTGCCGGATTGATAGGTTCGCCTATTGCTTGGGCATGCAGATAAGTTTTCGTGCCTTCTTTATTTTCGCCCGTTGTGCGCCTCTTCAGTGGTTACTTGTTAGTGGGCGTTTGGGGTGTCTTGACTTCTCTCTTGTGTCCGTGTTTGCACGGCCTGTCCCTTTAACACGAATATACTCGCTTGGTAGGGGATTTACTGAAACCTGTATAGGCACTACTTCCGATTGGGGACACTGCACGCTAATCATGCAGATATAATGCAGCGTAAAAATTTACTACCTACTCATGAATGCTGGCCGGGACGCGCAACTCGTCCCCAGTGGCGACTCGCCATTCCAGAAATTGTCACTTAGATTCCGGGATTTACTCAAAAGTGTGCCATGCCCGTCATTGCAATAAAACAATTAACTTTAGTCCATCTTTACAAAAAGTGTGCTGACCGTATTAAGGTTTACACCGATGGGTCATGTCGGAAACATAGTTCTACGTCAGCTTTGTATACAGCTGCATACCAAGAGAGAAAAGCTTTTCGGCTCTGTCCCTTTCAAAGCGTCCACTACGGCAGAACTATTTGCTGAGACTTTCTGCTTTACGCTTTATATGTAGACAGACAGGACCTGTTCGCTGCGTAACATTAAGGTACTGGCAACCTCATTAGTGTGTATAAAAGGCATTGTAAGCTTTCTGAACCACGTCTGGCTCCGCGCTGCCTCTGTGTCGGCCGTCCTCTGACCAAGCGACGATGATATGTGATGACGTCATCAGGTGACGCCATAGTGACTTCGCCCCGCCACGGTGGTCTAGTGGTTATGGCGCTCGATTGCTGACCCGAAGGTCTCGGGATCGAATCCCGGCCGCGGCGGCTGCATTTTCGATGGAGGCGAAAATGTTTGAGGCCCGTGTACTTAGATTTAGGTGCACGTTGGAGAAATCCAGGTGGTCGAAATTTCCGGAGCCCTCCACTACGGCGTCTCTCATATTCATATCGTGGTTTTGGGACGTTAAACCCCAGATATTATTGTTATAACGACTTCATGATTACGTCACGTCATATGGTAACGCCATCGCGTGATGTTGATTTCTTGCATCACTCGTGCTGAAGCCGCCGACGGTCAAATTTCGCGTTTGATGAAGCAGCTCTTACAGTGTGTCGCAATGCACCTGTTGGCGTATGTGAAAGAACAGGCGTCTGTACTATACAAGTATGTTACGGGCTTAAAACGTTAGTGGTCTATAGTGGCAACGAATGCCTTGGTATTGCTGGTCCGCAGGCCACAACGAGCCGAGCTTCGAGCCGAAGGAGCTGTACTCGATGATGCTGCGCGTGCTACAGGGATTCTACCTGGTCCGCCAGGAGGTTCACGAGCGTGCCATGGCGCACCTAGATATGGACCGCGAAGCCAACGAAAAAGAGCAGAACAGGTACGTCTCTGTGGCAAATTATTTATGCTGAGAGCTGCGTACGGTGGATTTCTTTCAAAAGTGAAAGAAATCCGGGCGTCCTTCCCCACACTTTTGGAGGAGAACATCAGTTTTATACCGAATAGCTTGTGTTTAAGGACTTCAGACAGTCCTCGCATAAAGAATTGACACGTGCAAAAAAAAATTTTTTTAAATTCTATAACGGCGTCTCGTGCTTTCTCTTCTGTTAAGCTTACATTTCGTTGTCGGGACGTCTTTCGAAATGCATGTATCTTGCTGCCGCACTGCATTTGTTACGTAAGACTGCAGCATGGCCATCATCAATTATTGGTGTCAAGATACGCGCGTGTTTAACCTGATCGAGCACTTTTGTAATTGCGGTCTTGCGTCACTGTTATTGCACTCCAATATATGCTAGATAAATCTTCACTTGCTTTAAAATGAATAAACGGTCATGTGAGATAGCCTTAATCAAAGGGTCATGCACCGTATGCATTATGCTGCGCTAGAAAGTCGCGCTACGTTTGCGTGAAATCAACGTTTAACTTGATCGATAACTAAAACATTCTGAACTGTGTTTATATGCTTTTTTTTTCTGGTGTGAAAGAAATCTTATAATTACAGATAGCTGAGCTAGTTGGTACGTATTCATGCTAAACGACTGGACATGCAAACACGGGCACAACGAAGTCAAGACGTTTGTGGCTTCTTGACTTCTCTCTTGTGTGCGTGTTTGCCCGCCCAGTCTTTTAGCGTGAAAGAAATCATGCATTCATACGCATTGGCACGTTCGAACGTGACTTTAGAAAACTGTGATAAGTCGACGGTAATACTTTAGTGAATGGCTTGATGTGTGGTGTTCGGCGACTGGAACGGATACTCGGAGCGCGTGACTGCTGGTGGTGAGGGTGACAGGGAGCGTTCCTGACACATAGTGACTGCGTTCGGTACACGGCCGTTCAGTCTGTTGTTCTTGGTGGCGCCGGCGGCGCGCTGCCTTGCCATGGCTTCAAAACACTGCGATCACGCGGTGCGCCGCGCGAAGCGGCTGGAGCTGGTGGGCGTGCGTTAAGAAAGATTGCGGCGCTCCGTTGGATCCACCGAGAACCACAGAGTGAATGACCGTTGACCGCATGCTGTCACCATGCGTCAAGAATGCGCTCGCCTTCACGGTCATCCTCACCGCCAACAGCCACGCGCAACGAGTATCGTGTTCCAACGCCGAGCACTGTACGTGAGAACGCGTGAGCGGGGCGCCGTCACACAAATGTGAACACTGTTTCTCTCTGTGCGAACTATGCCCCATAGGATGTTCCGTGCCTTCAAGGCGGACCGGCTGTTGATAGCGTCCTCGGTCATCGCCTGCGCCGTCAAGATCAAGCTTCCGCGGAGATACACCGAGGTGAGGAAGGGCGCTTTCAACATTTCTTCGACCTTCGGCGACCGTAACGTCACGATGTCCCATGTTGCTATGCTTGTAGCAGAGTAGAAGCAAAGGAAAAAAAAAAACTTTGCTACAGCATACCGAACGAAAAATTGCTGCGCAAAAAACACGTACGAGGACTAGAAGGGAACACTTACAACAGATTTCATTCAGTGTGCTACACCAACTCGCCGACATCAGGCTCCTTTTACTACATCAGTATCTGTGCAATCTAACTGAAGCGAAAATAGACAAAGAAAATGTTATTGGCTTATCAACACAAGTAGCCGCGAGCGCCGTCTTAAAGGGGCCCTGCAACACTTTTTCAGCATGGTCGGAAAACGCTGCTGTCGGTAGTCGAGGCTCCCGAGAACACGCGAGCCCGGCCTGGCATTTACAATAAATTCTCAAAGCTAAAAATCGCTTCCTCTTGTCTCGAGAAATCATGCTATTTCTCAAAATCGCTGCGTAACTGACTCAAGTTCTACGCCATTGGCTGATTTGAACATGGCGCGCTTGGTAGTTACGGCGGCCGCCGTAGTAGGCCGTCACTTACCCGCGCGCGTGTGCGCGATCGCACTGAAAGTACGCCGCGCGTTCGAAGAAAAAAAGAGAAAAAGTGCTCATCCTAAAAAGACAGGGCGTGCAAACACGGACACAAGAAAGAAGTCAGTTGTACCGGCATAGAAATGAAGATACACGCTTGATGATTGAGGCATGGCATATCGAGAATAGTGGTAGCGCATGCGGGATCCAACCGTCGATTAACTTGCATAAAGATGAAATCAAATGCCTTAACACAGTTATCTTCCACGGTCACAGTTCCATGATCACAGTTATCTTCCACGTAGACCCCCACGCGTGCCGGATTGGTAGGTTCGTCTATTGCATGGGCGTGCGCAGATAAGTTTTCGTGCCTTCTTTCTTTTCCGCCGTTGTGCGTCTCTTCAGTTGTTAGTCGGCGTTTGTGGTGCCCTGACTTCTTTCTTGTGTCCGTGTTTGCACGCCCTGTCTTTTTAGAATGAATACTTACCTCAGCTCTCTTTTATTCTAAGAAAAAGGGCTCAAGGTCACGAGGCGCGCGTGATGTACCTTCTTCCCCCGTGCCATCCCTCCCTGCTTAACTTCCAGTGCTTTCGTCGGGGCGAGAGAAGAAAGCAATTACAGCGTACGACAAATCTTTCTAACTACGCTCGTACTGGATAGATTCTAAAAATTTTTGCAGCGGTCGATTCGTCAGGCAATAAGCTCCTTTAAATAAGCCATTCCATGGCTACTTGGAAAAGTGTTGCACGGCCCCTTTAAAACTAAGTTTATTTGCACTTCAACAAGCCTTTTTACACACAATACCAGGCCATATTACTCATAATGTTAATAAGAATGACAAGATAGCAGGAAAGTAAACAGAGATGTTGTAGACAGAAATGATCACATGTCTACAAGCGGGACGAAATGCTAGCGCTGATGCGCACCGGTGTTAGAAAATACAAAATAATCAGTTGTGTAAGTCGGCACTCGTCACAGTCTGTGCCTCTGTGTGTCTCCTGTCTTCGTCTGTAAGACGCGCTGCATTACTCCGAGTAAGATATCCTTTACCTCCGATAAGGCCCTCCTCTCCCATCTTTTTCCTCTTTCGCTATCTACAGTTCCTTGGCCACCTGCAAGACGCCACCCGGCTCTCGGGAAAGGAGGTGCACCACTTCAGCTCCGTCATCATGACTGTGCTCTTCAAGGAAGATCCGCTTGCGGAATGAACATGACGCGGGATCGTCCGACCATCCACCGTCAAACTTGTCATATATTCTAGTCATTTTGCTTCAAGGTTCTCCTGCTTTCAGTCATACATACCATGACAAGTTCGCTAGGTTCCTCCCAACGACGGAACGGTGCAAAGTTTAAGAGTTACCGTAAACAAGAAAATAAATTATTTTTGTTGGTCATGACCTTCTCCACGTGTCACCTCTTGTTTCGGTGCTGTATGGCTCGCACTCGGACGTCACCGGAGTGCCATTATGCAGTACCAGCACACACCGAAAAGCTAGGCTCGGGACGTCACACGAATGATAGCAGAACATTCAGCGCAAGTTTTGTCGTTATTCAGGCCCAGAGGCCAATAATGTTCCGGCCTCATGTACCATATCTAAGCACTAGATTACTAACGGCGGTGATTATACTGCATTCACCTCGGCGCAGCCGCCATGTTGTAGTACCAGCGAGTTTAGAAGCTCATTCTTTTAGGGGCGAAGCTCCTTAGGGTGTGG
This sequence comes from Rhipicephalus sanguineus, assembly GCF_013339695.2. Classification (NCBI taxonomy): domain Eukaryota; kingdom Metazoa; phylum Arthropoda; class Arachnida; order Ixodida; family Ixodidae; genus Rhipicephalus; species Rhipicephalus sanguineus. The sequence goes on along the minus strand of NC_051179.1, from coordinate 39,102,454 downwards.
GTCGTTCCCTCCTCTGCAGTAGTAGTATGTCGCCAGTGTTATGATCGGCCTGCCTGGCTTGGCGCCGCTTTGACGCATGAGACGTTGCGGCTAAGACTACCCTGATTTATTCCGGGTCAGCGGTTCCAGAGATGCCCCAAGAGCGGCGACAACACGAAGGTCGTTCGTCTATTATTCTCAGGTTGTCTGCGCCCCTCGTAAAACCCTTTGGGCACGCCTGACCGACTGACAGATTGGGAAGAGTTGTTGGCCGTCGAGGCGGCTTGCTTTGTCGTCAAGGTGCCCCGGACAAAGGACCCAGCGTCCGGGAACCGTCTTCGGATGCATTTCCCACGTTCTCCGTGGCGCCTTGTTGCCGCTGTTTCCACAGTTCGTGGTCTGCCTCGCGCATAACCATCATTGCAACAGACTGCGAAATTGACTTCCACGTAAGACTCAACGTCTTCGTGCTGTGCCGTGTAGTGCGCGGTGGGCAGTGTTTTTCCCTCGCCATGGGACGAACTGGATGTGCCTCTTTCTCCTTTCGTGGGTTGGGAAGGAGGCGGCGTTTCACCTTCCCCTTTTGGGGGCGGAGATGAAGATGGAAATTTTCATTGGACTGTCCTGGCCTCCATTGTTTTTTCCTACAGGGAACCATGGGAAGGCCAGGACATAAAATGCGAGCGTCGATGCGCTCCCGACGAGCTCTCACAAGTTCTCTCAAGCTCTCACGAGCTCCGAGAGCTTCCATGATGCTAACCCCATCATGTAGCAACACGCTACCTGTAAATAAACGTTACTGTTAACAGCTCCGGGCTCCTCTCCTCGACATCTCCCCGGGACTCTGGCTGGCTCCGGTCCTCTGGGCAGAACCCCGACTACATCAACTGGTGGCAGCGGTGGGATGCTGCTGACAACTGGAACACATCACCAGCTCTAGTTTAATGAATTGCTCACTAGATGACGTTTCATGTATTTCTTAGAGCTCTAGTTTAATGAATTGCTCACTAGATGGCGTTTCATGTATTTCTTAGAGTTGCTGTTTAAAGATGACAGATGGCGCTTGTATAATGCGAATGGCACATGTCATGGATGCCTGCGATCGTAAAAGGCGCTCGCTTTCTCTTTCGCTCGGAGTCGCCGGATGGAGGCAGACAAGGCGCTCGCTCTTGGCGCGCTTTCACTTTCGCTCGGAGTCGCCGGATGGAGGCAGACAAGGCGCTCGCTCTTGGCGCGCTTTCACTTTCGCTCGGAGTCGCCGGATGGAGGCAGTAAAGGCGCTCGCTCTTGGCGCGCTTTCACTTTCGCTCGGAGTCGCCGGATGGAGGCAGACAAGGCGCTCGCTCTTGGCGCGCTTTCACTTTCGCTCGGAGTCGCCGGATGGAGGCAGTAAAGGCGCTCGCTCTTGGCGCGCTTTCACTTTCGCTCGGAGTCGCCGGATGGAGGCAGACAAGGCGCTCGCTCTTGGCGCGCTTTCACTTTCGCTCGGAGTCGCCGGATGGAGGCAGACAAGGCGCTCGCTCTTGGCGCGCTTTCACTTTCGCTCGGAGTCGCCGGATGGAGGCAGACAAGGCGCTCGCTCTTGGCGCGCTTTCACTTTCGCTCGGAGTCGCCGGATGGAGGCAGACAAGGCGCTCGCTCTTGGCGCGCTTTCACTTTCGCTCGGAGTCGCCGGATGGAGGCAGACAAGGCGCTCGCTCTTGGCGCGCTTTCACTTTCGCTCGGAGTCGCCGGATGGAGGCAGACAAGGCGCTCGCTCTTGGCGCGCTTTCACTTTCGCTCGGAGTCGCCGGATGGAGGCAGTAAAGGCGCTCGCTCTTGGCGCGCTTTCACTTTCGCTCGGAGTCGCCGGATGGAGGCAGACAAGGCGCTCGCTCTTGGCGCGCTTTCACTTTCGCTCGGAGTCGCCGGATGGAGGCAGTAAAGGCGCTCGCTCTTGGCGCGCTTTCTCTTTCGCTCGTCGCCGGATGGAGGCAGAAAAGGCGCTCGCTCTTGGCGCGCTTTCTCTTTCGCTCGGGAGCGGACACTTTCCCTGCATTTCACCGATCATAAAGCGGTGATAATGAAGGGACCACGTAAACCAACAGTATAATAAAAGTTTGATGTTTAATATATACACGGTGTTTCACACTCTTTATGTGGTGTACTGGGCGAATGTCACGGACGAGTTTCACGGTTTACCGATGATTCCCTCCGGAGCTTCGCCCCACTCATAATCATTAACCCCGTGGAGATGCTGTGATTTTTTTTCAGACCGTAGTGCATTTAAAAGAGTGGCAGTACCCTGGCGTAAACGGTAAGCTATCTTTCTCACTGCTAACCGACCGTAATTTTATAAAAATGTTACCTCGTATTAGGAAGCGGAAAAAACAGTGGCCTTCCGAAGGCTATAGGCGTGCACATTGACGGAAACGCCCACTGTGAAAAAACTTTCGAAAATGAAAAAGAAAAACATTTCCAAACGCTATAGGCTTACATGTATGGTCAGAAATGCATTCACAATCACTTTTACGAAAAGGGGATGAAACGTTGAAAAATCGAAAAATTTAGGATACTCAAGATTCGCGTTCAAAAGTATAACCTCAGGTATAACGCGATAGCTAATAGGGCCCCGTTCACATCGCCTTCTGATTCGCTAGCAAGGCTTCGCTTTTCAGTGGACATCTCAACCGTGCAGCGAGGAAAGAAACGTCTGTGCGGGTCATATTGCCCATTTTTAAACTCTCCTACAATGCATGCCTACACCAAGAACGGTCACGAAGTGCCCACTGCAGCATAACTTACCATTTTGCAAATTAGCGAGGCACCCACTACCCGTAAGACAATACGCGCACCATGTTGATAATCAACTATGCCTCAGCGCTTTGTAGAGGTTGGGCCTTTAAAACACCCACTACTTGCGTAATTCGCGTTGTGTGACACCTGATGCGATTCAACGCTTCCACTACGCAATATTAGATCTGGATACAATTCTTTTCGTGCTAGATGATACCCGAATAGGTTTCTTTTTGCCCGGTGCAGTTACAAGCAGTAACGTGGCTCCGTGATAGAACGCCTGCCATCCACGCAGAATGCCTGGGTTCGATTCCGGCTCGAATGACTGTTTTTTTTTTACTATTTGCTTCGATCGCGATTGTTCGGTCACGGGTAACGCCAATCTTTAGGTATACCATTGCCGCCGACACCGGAATTTCTGCGAGACGGGCTCTTTCATACTAGTATCCCGTTGATACAAAATTTCCGAAGGCTGTATGTATGCTTACCTTCTCATTCGAAAATGCATCCACACACAGGTTTATTGAAATGTCACGAAACAATGAAAAATCCAACCAGAAACAGTTTCAATAAAATGGCACGAAAATGTCAAAAAGCGAATGAAAGATTTTCAAATAGGCATACCTTCTTGTTCGAATGTTCACCCGGAAAGAATTTTATTGAAATGGGACGAAACTTTCAAAAATCGGATGATACAAAATTTCCAAAGGCTACAGGCATACCTTCTTGTTCGAAAGTTCACTCAGAAACAAATTTATTGAAAAGGGACGAAACTTTCAAAAGTCAGATGACACAAAATTTCCAAAGGCTAACTTACCTTACCTTCTTGTTCGAAAGTTCACCCAGAAACAATTTGATTGAAATGGGACGAAACTTTCAAAAGTCGGATTATACAAAATTTGAAAAGGCTGTAGGCTTACCTTCTTGTTCGAAAGTTCAACCACAAACAATTTGATTGAAATGGGACGAAACTTTCAAAAGTCGGATGATACAAATTAGGCTTACCTTCTTGTTCGAAAGTTCACCCACAAACAATTTGATTGAAATGGGACGAAACTTTCAAAAGGCGGATGATACAAAATAGGCTTACCTTCTTGTTCGAAAGTTCACCCAAAAACAATTTGATTGAAATGGGACGAAACTTTCAAAAGTCGGATGACACAAAATTTCCAAAGGCTATAGGCTTACCTTCTTATTCGAAAGTTCATCCAGAAACAATTTGATTGAAATGGGACGAAACTTTCAAAAGTCGTATGACACCCAATTTCCAAAGGCTATAGGCTTACCTTCTTATTCGAATGTTCACCCAGAAACAATTTGATTGAAATGGGACGAAACTTTCAAAAATCGAATGATACAAAATTTCCAAAGGCTATAGGCTTACCTTCTTGTTCGAAAGTTCACCCAGAAACAATTTGATTAAAACGGGACGAAACTTTCAAAAGTCGGTTCACACAAAATTTCCAAAGGCTATAGGCTTACCTTCTTATTCGAAAGTTCACCCAGAAACAATTTGATTGAAATGGGACGAAATTTTCAAAAGTCGTATGACACCCAATTTCCAAAGGCTATAGGCTTACCTTCTTGTTCGAAAGTTCACCCAGAAACAATTTGATTGAAATGGGACGAAACTTTCAAAAGTCGGATGACACAAAATTTTCAAAGGCTATAGGCTTACCTTCTTATTCGAAAGTTCACCCAGAAACAATTTGATTGAAATGGGACGAAACTTTCAAAAGTCGGATGACACAAAATTTCCAAAGGCTATAGGCTTACCTTCTTATTCGAAAGTTCACCCAGAAACAATTTGATTGAAATGGGACGACAACTTTCAAAAGTCGGATGTATCAACAATTTCCAAAGGCTATAGCTTACCTTCTATGTCGAAAGTTCATCCAGAAAACAATTTGATTGAAATGGGACAAAAACTTTCAAAATCGGATGATACAAAATTTGCAAAGGCTATAGGGCCTTACCTTCTTGTTCGAAAGTTTACCCAGAAAGACAATTTGATTGAAATGGGACGAAACTTTCAAAAGTCGGATATGAGACAAAATTTCCAAAGGCTATAGGCTTACCTCTATTCCGAAGTTCACACCAGAACAATTTTATTGAAATGGGAAGAAACTTTCAAAGTCGGTTCACACAAAATTTCCAAAGGCTATAGGCTTACCTTCTTATTCGAAAGTTCACCCAGAAACAATTTGATTGAAATGGGACGAAATTTTCAAAAGTCGTATGACACCCAATTTCCAAAGGCTATAGGCTTACCTTCTTGTTCGAAAGTTCACCCAGAAACAATTTGATTGAAATGGGACGAAACTTTCAAAAGTCGGATGACACAAAATTTTCAAAGGCTATAGGCTTACCTTCTTATTCGAAAGTTCACCCAGAAACAATTTGATTGAAATGGGACGAAACTTTCAAAAGTCGGATGACACAAAATTTCCAAAGGGCTATAGGCCTTACCTTCTATTCGAAAGTTCACCCCAGAAAACCATTTGATCTGAAATGGGACGAAACTTTCAAAAATCGGATGATACAAAATTTCCAAAGGCTATAGGCTTACCTTCTTGTTCGAAAGTTCACCCAGAAACAATTTGATTGAAATGGGACGAAACTTTCAAAAATCGGATGATACAAAATTTCCCAAGGCTATAGGCTTACCTTCTTGTTCGAAAGTTTACCCAGAAACAATTTGATTGAAATGGGACAAAACTTTCAAAAATCGGATGATACAAAATTTGCAAAGGCTATAGGCTTACCTTCTTGTTCGAAAGTTTACCCAGAAACAATTTGATTGAAATGGGACGAAACTTTCAAAAGTCGGATGAGACAAAATTTCCAAAGGCTATATGCTTACCTTCTTGTTCGAAAGTGCACCCAGAAACAATTTGATTGAAATGGGACAAAAGTTTCAAAAATCGGATGATACAAAATTTGCAAAGGCTATATGCTTACCTTCTTGTTCGAAAGTTTACCCAGAAACAATTTGATTGAAATGGGACGAAACTTTCAAAAGTCGGATGACACAAAATTTCCAAAGGCTTCTTGTTCGAAAGTTCACGCAGAAACAATTTTATTGAAATGGGACGAAATTTTCAAAAGTCGGATTATACAAAATTTGCAAAGGTTGTATGCTTACCTTCTTGTTCGAAAGTGCATCCAGAAACAATTTTATTGAAATGGTACGAAACTCAAAAATCGGATGATACAAAATTTGAAAAGGCTGTAGGCTTACCTTCTTGTTCGAAAGTTCACCCACCAACAATTTGATTGAAATGGGACGAAACTTTCAAAAGTCGGAGGACACAAAATTTCCAAAGGCTATAAGCTTACCTTCTTATTCGGAAGTTAACCCAGAAACAGATTGAAATGGGACGAAACTTTCAAAAGTCAGATGACACAAAATTTCCAAAGGCTAGGCTTACCTTCTTGTTCGAAAGTTCACCCAGAAACAATTTGATTGAAATGGGACGAAACTTTCAAAAGTCGGATGACAAAATTTCCAAAGGCTATAGGCTTACCTTCTTATTCGAAAGTTCACCCAGAAACAATTTGATTGAAATGGGACGAAACTTTCAAAAGTCGGATGACACAAAATTTGCAAAGGCTATAGGCTTACCTTCTTATTCGAAAGTTCACCCAGAAACAATTTGATTGAAATGGGACGAAACTTTCAAAAGTCGGATGACACAAAATTTGCAAAGGCTATAGGCTTACCTTCTTGTTCGAAAGTTTACCCAGAAACAATTTGATTGAAATGGGACGAAACTTTCAAAAGTCGGATGAGACAAAATTTCCAAAGGCTATAGGCTTACCTTCTTATTCGAAAGTTCACCCAGAAACAATTTGATTGAAATGGGACAAAACTTTCAAAAATCGGATGATACAAAATTTGCAAAGGCTATAGGCTTACCTTCTTGTTCGAAAGTTTACCCAGAAACAATTTGATTGAAATGGGACGAAACTTTCAAAAATCGGATGACACAAAATTTGCAAAGGCAAATTCTTCTTGTTCGAAAGTTTACCCAGAAACAATTTGATTGAAATGGGACGAAACTTTCAAAAGTCGTATGACACCCAATTTCCAAAGGCTATAGGCTTACCTTCTTATTCGAAAGTTCACCCAGAAACAATTTTATTGAAATGGGAAGAAACTTTTAAAAGTCGGATGATACAAAATTTGCAAAGGCTATATGCTTACCTTCTTGTTCGAAAGTGCACCCAGAAACAATTTTATTGAAATAGGACGAAACTCAAAAATCGGATGATGCAAAACTTCCAAAGGCTATAGGCTTACATTCTTGTTCGAAAGTTCACCCGGAAACAATTTGATTGAAATGGGACGAAACTTTCAAAAGTCGGATGACACAAAATTTCCAAAGGCTTCTTGTTCGAAAGTTCACGCAGAAACAATTTTATTGAAATGGGACGAAACTTTCAAAAGTCCCATGACACAAAATTTCCAAAGGCTACCTTACCTTCTTGTTCGAAAGTTCACCCAGAAAAAATTTGATTGAAACGGGACGAAACTTTCAAAAGTCGGATTATACAAAATTTGAAAAGGCTGTAGGCTTACCTTCTTGTTCGAAAGTTCACCCACAAACAATTTGATTGAAATGGGACGAAACTTTCAAAAGTCGGATGATACAAAATAGGCTTACCTTCTTGTTCGAAAGTTCACCCACAAACAATTTGATTGAAATGGGACGAAACTTTCAAAAGTCGGATGATGCAAAATTTGCAAAGGCTATAGGCTTACCTTCTTATTCGAAAGTTCACCCAGAAACAATTTTATTGAAATGGGACGAAACTTTCAAAAATCGGATGATACAAAATTTCCAAAGGCTGTAGGCTAACCTTCTTGTTCGAAAATGCACCAGGAAACAATTTCATTAAAACGGGACGACACTATCAAAAATCGGATGACACAAGATTTCCAAAGACTTACCTTCTTCGTCGAAAGTGCACCCAGAAACAATTGTATTAAAATGGCAGGAAACTTTCAAAATATCGGATGATACAAAGTTTCCAAAGCTTGTTCGAAAGTGCACCCAGAAAATGTTTTATCAAAAAGGCACGAAACTCTAGAAAACTGGATGACACAAGATTTCCAGAGGCTACAAACTTACCTTCTTGTTCGAAAGTGCACCAAGAAACAATTTCATTAAAACGGGACGAAACTCTCGAAAACCGGATGACACAAGATTTCCAGAGGCTATAAACTTACCTTCTTGTTCGAAAGCGCACCAAAAGACAATTTCATTAAAACGGGACGAAACATTAAAAAATTCGATGACACAAGATTTCCAAAGGCTACATACACCGTACTCACCTCACACAACACGCCCTCGACATTCTCCGCCCTTGCCCTCCCCTTCCTACCAAGCCTTACCTTCGCCACACTGCGAGGCCACGTGATCACCATTACCACGACACCGGACAAGAAATCCTCGACTAAGAACAGTTTTGCTCTTACAAGTAAATTTCCTTGGCGCGACTGGATTCGAACTCGCGCCTTCGCAGTCCGAAGACCAGTTTCATGACTACTGGGCTATTCACCCATTCTGGCACAACGTGAATTCTTGGGGAGCATATGAGTGCGTTGTACCGACTATCACATGACCAGGGGGAAGCAGGAGCCTCGTCATAGGGGAAGCAGAAAGAGGTCACCTGATACATAACACATAACAGAGGAGGTATGACTGAAAGGGGGTTTGAATAAATAAAGAATTGGCGAAGGTTATCCTATGTCACGCAAGGCTTGAAACAGCGAAACTGGACGAGTCTGAAATCCAATCTGGTTGCTTAGAGGTTGTTGCCGGGCTTTAACTAGGTAAGTCACGACACGGACGTCCAAACTCCAGAACGGAGCGTTCCCGCTTCTCATAGATCTATGGGCACGTTGTCGCTGGCCTTCCTTCTCACAGCCGCCGTTGCCTTTCCCGTTCCTGCGTATGGCAGCTTGGCACTAGTCGTGACAAGCCTGAAGGAGGAGCGCAGCTGGGTTGCCTTCTTTGTTACTCAATATTTTTCTTTCTTGGTCTCTGTTTCTTGTCAGAAACAGAGACCAAGAAAGAAGAAAGAAGATCACCAGCCGGCAGGAAAAGGGTAACCATTATCATGTTTGCTTATGCCTTCGACCTGCTGTAACATTAAACGTGGCACATCAGGGAGGAGCTTTGTGCCAGTGCTCAAGGTCCTGCATGTGTAATGATGCAAGCCGGAACTAAACTTCGCAGCAGGATATCTGAATGAGCCTAGACATGCTAGAAGAATTCTTCCAAGTGGAATCGTGTAGAAATGCAGCTGGCTCAAACTTCTTAATACATACATGCCCGCTTGCTGCAGTCACCCAAAAAAGTTCATTATTAAATCTTAGTTAATTGCACGGCTGACAGCGATAATTATTGTCCCACTTTGTGTCCCCCTGGATAATAACTTATCTCAAAGGTGGCTTTGACGTGACTTACAGTGCGGACTTTTTTATAAGAAAAACAAAAAGCTTGATTTTGAACACCCTCTAGATGTGAGCTACTTGAATACAGCAAACAGGTGGCTGAAGTGCCCACTCCGTTGTTCTCAGTGCAGTTCCCCTTGTACAGGAAACAGAAGCCATGCGCAGCTGCTGTACATCAGCAACGAACTTGTCCATGAGCCAGCGTTGATGACAGGCTTGTCCGGATTTCTTTCACACTCGCTTTGTACAAGGAGCACGTATAGGCTGCAATGGAAACAACAAAATAACAATTTAGTGACACATGTGTCGGTTAGCAAAGCTGAATTCCTCACACGTTCTTTTTTTTAACTTATCTGGAACAATATGTTGCCCCGCCACGGTGGTCTAGTGGTTATGGCGCTCGACTGCTGACCCGAAGGTCGCGGGATCGAATCCCGGCCACGGCGGCTGCATTTTCGATGGAGGCGAAAATGCTAGAGGCCCGTGTACTTAGTTTAGGTGCACGTTAAAGAACCCCAGGTGGTCGAAATTTCCGGAGCCCTCCACTACGGCGTCTCTCATAATCATATCGTGGTTTTGGGACGTTAAACCCCAGATATATTATTATATTATGGAACAATATGTTTTAGATAAATTTAAAACAAGCAGGACGTACACAAACTAGAGAAGTTACAAGAAAAACTTGTTTGATGCATTCTTGGTGAACACAGTCGCAACTTTATGAAAGAATATGGAATTTCCACATCGCAGATGTGTAAAAAATGTGCTTCAATATTGTTCCTGCATAATGCAGGGTGCACTAGGGTGTGCTTTCTCTACAGTACATTCGTACCCTGAAGCCTAAAATAAAAACAGAAGGAGTAGTCACGAAATGTTTCACAAGAGCTTAACGTACAGTATGTTCCCATTATGCTGGAATTGTGTTCTTAGTTCTGTGTGGGTATAGATGCAGTGCACAGCTACCATATTGTCACGTGGTCGTGACGTCGACGAAGACAGCAGTCGGCGTTTGCAGGATGAAACTGTTTATTTGGCCGAACTTGTGGCCGGAAAATGAGAACTAGAACTACAGCGATACACGCTGTACAATAATAGCGGCGAACAGGGCGTCGTCCGTCGATCAACTGACAAGCGATCAAGCGCGTCGGCTTTTATACAGGCGCTATCGAACTTTCCAGCAATATCGCTGGTGGCGGCGTTATCTCTAGACAAAACTGGAACATTCGCGTGCGGGGCGTAATCTTAACAAACCGATCTACTACAATCGCGACGCTTCTAGAACACTACTTCGCGGACAGCGTCGAGCGTTGATAACCGTCCCTGCCGGTCAAACCCGAATACATCAAAACAAGACAAGAAGTGGGCGTGGCATTGCCCCCCTCTGAAAAAGCATCGTCCCGATGCTTATGAAAGAACATAGAAGAGAGAGAAACAAAACAAAACAATACAAGTGCATACACAAATAAATTACAGTAACGAAGGAAAAAAATAGAGTCCCCAGGCTCGCTAACGCGCAAAAAACGGCTTAAGGCGCACGACATGGACGACTTCAGGTCGCGCGCGGCGCCGCTGAGAGTTCGTAATGCCATCAGGGGCAACCTCATAGTCGAGTGCGCCGAGGCGTCGAAGTACCCTGTACGGTCCGAAGTATCGTCGAAGAAGCTTCTCACTAAGTCCTCGTCGGCGTATTGGCGTCCATACCAATACACGGTCACCGGGTTGGTATTCCATGTGGTGTCGTCGAAGGTTGTAGCGGCGGCTGTCAGTCGTCTGCTGGTTCTTTATCCGTAGGCGGGCGAGCTGTCGTGCTTCTTCGGCGCGCTGTAGGTAGGTGGTCACGTCGATGTTTTCCTCGTCGGTCACGTTTGGTAGCATGGCGTCGAGCGTCGTTGCCGGGCTCCGTCCGTAGACCAACTTGTATGGCGTCATCTGCGTCGTTTCCTGTACGGCCGTGTTGTACGCGAAGGTCACGTACGGAAGGATGGCGTCCCACGTCTTGTGTTCGACGTCGACGTACATGGCCAGCATGTCGGCGATGGTCTTGTTTAGCCGCTCGGTGAGGCCATTGGTCTGTGGGTGGTACGCTGTGGTCCGACGGTGGCTTGTTTGGCTGTATCTCAGTATTGCCTGAGTTAGGTCAGCAGTAAACGCCGTACCTCTGTCGGTGATGAGGACCTCTGGGGCGCCATGACGCAGGAGGATGTTCTCAACGAAGAACTTCGCTACCTCGGCGGCACTGCCTCTGGGTAGGGCCCTTGTCTCGGCGTAGCGGGTGAGGTAGTCGGTAGCTACGACGATCCATTTGTTTCCGGTATTGGACGTTGGGAACGGCCCCAGTAAGTCCATCCCAATTTGCTGGAACGGCCGTCGAGGTGGCTCGATAGGTTGCAGAAGTCCGGCTGGCCTAGTCGGCGGTGTCTTGCGTCGCTGACAGTCCCGGCAGGTCTTGACGTAGCGAGTTACGTCGGCGACAAGGCGCGGCCAGTAGTACTTTTCCTGTATTCTTGCGAGCGTGCGAGAAACACCCAGGTGTCCAGACGTCGGGTCGTCATGCAGGGCCTGGAGGACCTCTGGTCGCAATGTCGAGGGCACTACGAGAAGGGAATCGGCTCGAAGCGGCGAGAAGTTCTTCTTAAGGAGAACACCGTTGCGCAAGAAAAACGACGTCAGTCCTCGCGTGAATACCTTGGGAACAACGGTGGTCCTGCCCTCGAGGTATTCCACAAGGCCCCTGAGTTCTGGGTCCGCTCGCTGTCGTTCGGCGAAGTCTTCGGCACTTATGGTTCCCAAGAAGCAGTCATCCTCCATGTCGTCCTGCGGCGGTGGGTCGACGGGGGCGCGGGACAGGCAGTCAGCGTCGGAGTGTTTTCTTCCGGACTTGTAAACGACGGTTATGTCAAATTCTTGAAGTCGTAGGCTCCACCGTGCGAGGCGACCTGAAGGGTCCTTCAAGTTAGCTAGCCAACACAAGGCGTGGTGGTCGCTCACAACTTTGAAGGGCCGGCCGTAGAGGTAGGGGCGATACTTCGATGTAGCCCAGATGATGGCCAGGCACTCCTTTTCTGTTGTGGAGTAGTTGATTTCTGCCTTTGATAGCGACCGGCTAGCATAACTGATGACCCTTTCGAATCCGTCGGTCTTTTGCACAAGGACGGCGCCGAGTCCTACGCTGCTTGCGTCGGTGTGGATTTCCGTATCGGCGTATTCGTCGAAATGCGCAAGTATGGGAGGCGTCTGCAGGCGTCGTTTCAGTTCTTGAAATGCTTGAAGTTGCGACGTTTCCCACCTGAATTCGACGTCCGCCTTCGTGAGTTGCGTCAGTGGCTCGGCGATCCGTGAAAATTCCTTGACGAAACGTCTGTAATAGGCGCACAAGCCGAGAAAACGGCGTACGGCCTTCTTGTCGGTGGGCGTCGGGAAGTCAGCGATGGCAGCTGTTTTCCGCGGGTCCGGGCGAACACCATCCTTGCTGATTACGTGACCCAAGAACAAGAGCTCCTCGTACGCGAAGCGGCACTTTTCAGGCTTCAAGGTGAGTCCGGAGGTCTTGATTGCTTGAAGTACAACTTCAAGGCGCCGAAGGTGTTCGTCGAAGTTTGAGGAAAACACAACGACGTCGTCCAAGTACACGAGACACGTCTGCCACTTCAAGCCGGCCAGTACTGTATCCATAACCCGTTGAAAAGTCGCAGGTGCCGAGCAAAGACCAAACGGCATGACCTTGAACTCGAAGAGGCCGTCTGGTGTTATAAAGGCAGTCTTTTCTCGGTCTCTCTCGTCGACTTCTATTTGCCAGTAACCGGTCTTGAGGTCCATCGACGAAAAGTACTTTGCGTTGTGTAATCGATCCAGGGTGTCGTCTATCCGGGGAAGGGGATACACGTCCTTCTTCGTGACTTTGTTCAGGCGACGATAATCGACGCAAAAACGTAGAGTCCCATCCTTCTTCTTCACTAGCACCACCGGGGATGCCCACGGACTCTTCGACGGCTGGATGATGTCGTCGCGTAGCATTTCGTCGACCTGTTTCTTCACGGCCTCGCGTTCTCGCGTCGAAACTCTGTACGGGCTCTGACGGAGTGGTCTGGCGCTTTCCTCTGTTATGATGCAATGTTTTGCCACGGGAGTCTGCCGAATTCTTGACGACGACGAAAAGCAGTCCTTGTATTGCGAGAGCAGGGTTTTGAGCTGTTCTTGTTTGTGCTTCTGAAGGCTGGGATTGATGTCGAAAGCTAGTTGCGGCGCTTTATTCGTCGGAGTAGGCTCGGGAGAATCGGTGAGGCCGAAAGCATTGCTGGCTTCTACGATTTCTTCGATGTAGGCGACCGTCGTGCCTTTGCTCACGTGCTTGTACTCGTTGCTGAAATTCGTGAGCATAACTGTTGCTTTCCCTGCCCGCAGCTCTGTTACTCCTCTTGCGACGCAAATCTTGTGGTTAATCAAGTGGTGCTGGTCGCCTTCAACAACGCCTTCCAGGTCTGCTGATTTCTGAGTGCCGACGGAAATGATGACGCTGGAGCGAGGGGGAATGGTGACCTGGTCTTCCAGCACATTCAAGGCGTGCTTTCTTGGCGGAGTGTGCGGCGGTAGTGCCTTTTCCGTGGACAGTGTTATTGACTTAGACCTCAGGTCGATGATTGCACCATGAAGGCCTAAGAAGTCCATACCAAGGATGACATCTCTCGAGCAACGCGGCAGGATTACGAAGTTCGCGGGATAAATCCGGTTGTTAATGGTGAGTCTCGCTGTGCAGATTCCCTCCGGGTTACGAGGTGACCTCCAGCTGTCCGGATTTCGGGGCCTTCCCAGGCTGTCCTAACTTTCTTCAGCTTCGTGGCGAACGGTCCACTGATGACAGAATAGTCGGCTCCGGTGTCGACGAGGGCTGTGACGCTGTGGCCGTCGATAAGAACGTCGAGGTCGCTAGTTCGTCGTCTTGCGTTGCAGTTAGGTCGTGGCGTCGGGTCACGGCTACGTCGGTTTGTTCCGCTGCTTCCACGTTGCGTCGTCAGGTCTACTTCGGTCCGCGAGGTTTCGTCGTCAGGGGTTCGCGTCGTGTCCTGAAGCCTTCGTCGTGGCGGCGGCGTCGGCGGCGGAGGGTCTTCGGTATTTCGTCGTACAGCAACCGCACCTCCATCGGTTGCTGCCCTTAGTTTTCCGGATGCGGGCTAGGTGACCGGCCCCGGGTTGGGCCAGTGTATGGTCGGCGTTGGGGAGAGGCGTAGCGGCCTGGCGACGGCGATCGGGAAGGTCCTCGGGGGGTCCACTGCGCTCCTGCCAGGTAGTCGGCGATGTCACGTGGTCGTTCCCCCTGCTGTGGACGCGGCGCGTCGACGGCGAACCCACGCAGTCCCATCTGTCGATAATGGCAGCGGCGGTAGGTGTGGCCGGCTTCTCCGCAGTGGTAGCAGAGTGGACGATGGTCGGGGGCGCGCCAAACGTCGGTCTTCCTCGGCGTGTATCGCTGACCGGCTGGCGGGCGGTATGACGTCGGTGGTGGCGGCGGTGGTGCCTGGCGGCGGAACTGCTGGGGCGGCGCGGCGTCTTGACGTGGGCGAGGAGGGGGGCGTTGTGTCGGGCTGCAGCAGCATAGCTCATTGTTTGCGGCTGCGGCGGTGCCGGTTGAGGAACACCCAGTGATTGTTGGATTTCCTCGCGTACAATGTCCGCAATCGACGTCACTCCGGGCTGTGCAAAAGGTGCGAGCTTTCGCAGCTCCTCTCGCACGATGGCTCGGATCGTTTCGCGCAAGTCGTCGGAGCCGAGGGCATGAACTGCTGCGCTGTCTTGGAATGCGCGGCGATTGTACTGCCGAGTGCGCATATCGAGCGTCTTCTCGATTGTTGTTGCCTCCGCGAGGAATTCTTGGATGGTCTTGGGTGGGTTTCTGATTAGTCCCGCGAACAGCTCCTGCTTGATTCCTCGCATGAGGAAGCGAACTTTCTTCTCCTCGGGCATCTCAGGGTCTGCGTGGCGGAACAGTCTCGTCATTTCTTCTGTGAAGAGTGCCACGTTTTCGTTTGGCAGCTGCACGCGGGTTTCGAGCAGAGCCTCGGCCCTCTCCTTGCGGACAACGCTGGTGAATGTTGCCAGGAACCTGCTGCGAAAAACGTCCCATGTTGTCAGGGTTCGCTCTTGGTTCTCGAACCATGTTCTAGCTGCGTCCTCCAAGGCGAAGTACACATGCTGTAGCTTGTCTTCACTGGTCCAGGCATTGGAAAGGGCGACTCGGTCGTAGGCTTCGAGCCAGCTCTCCGGGTCTTCGAACGACGATCCGCGGAAGGTTGGCGGCTCCTTGGGCTGGCGAAAAAGGATTGGCGCAGGCTGCACGTGGTCAGTCATCGTTGCTGTGGTCGATGTTGATATCTGCGGCTGCCTGGGTTTTTCGGGAAGGAGCCCGTGCTCTGGCTGCAGTCCCTTCTGCCTGCGGCTTGTCCGACGATCCGGGATTTCCTTGCCGTCGTCCTCTTCGCGGCTTGGGCTTGGGTCAGCGCTCCGCGGTGGCGTCCGGATCATGAAGCAGCACCTCCACCAGATGTCACGTGGTCGTGACGTCGACGAAGACAGCAGTCGGCGTTTGCAGGATGAAACTGTTTATTTGGCCGAACTTGTGGCCGGAAAATGAGAACTAGAACTACAGCGATACACGCTGTACAATAATAGCGGCGAACAGGGCGTCGTCCGTCGATCAACTGACAAGCGATCAAGCGCGTCGGCTTTTATACAGGCGCTATCGAACTTTCCAGCAATATCGCTGGTGGCGGCGTTATCTCTAGACAAAACTGGAACATTCGCGTGCGGGGCGTAATCTTAACAAACCGATCTACTACAATCGCGACGCTTCTAGAACACTACTTCGCGGACAGCGTCGAGCGTTGATAACCGTCCCTGCCGGTCAAACCCGAATACATCAAAACAAGACAAGAAGTGGGCGTGGCAATATTCAGTGGCACCTGACTGGACCTCATTATATGAGGTCCAGTCATTATGGACCTCAATATATATATATGGACCTCATTATATATATATATATATATATATATATATATATATATATATATATATATATATATATATATATATATATATATATATATATATATATATATATATATATATATATATATATATTGAGGTCCATAGCCAGGGTGGTGGAGCCCGAGAAGCCCACCCCCCCACCCCGAAATTTTGGTGAAGTATGGGTGTCTTTCTGGAAACGTCAAGGTTTTCATGAAGTGGCCCCCCCCGCGAAAGTTCCTGGCTACGGGCCTGATATATATATATATATATATATATATATATATATATATATATATATATATATATATATATATATATATATATATATATGTATATATATCAGTTTTTTCCATAGCCAGGAATTTTTTCGGAGGGGACTAGGCCCCCCTCCCGAAATTTTGATGGAGGAGGTGTTTATATATATATACCCCGAAATCATCAAAACCATCCAAATTTCAGGGGGGGATAGCCCCCCCGAAATATATACATATTTGTGTGTGTGTGTGTGTGTTATATAATGCAAAAATTTTGGGGGTGGGCTTCAGGCACCCCCAAACCCCTCTCTGGCTACGGCACTAACAAAAAATGTTTTTGTACTACCACATGTTACCCACTCATGAACTCGGGTGCTTCTGCAGGTAACATATAGTTCGCTGCCATCCTGCCGTAAACATAAAGGACACATCCTACAGGAGACAAGAAGGAATCCTTCGATAGGACGAGGAAGGGTTTCGTAAACATAAAGTAGCGCTCTGCAGGTCACAAAAAGGAAGAGGAACCATAAAAATCACAGCATATCCACGGAGTGAATGATAATGAGTGGGCGAAGCTGCGGAGGTTCATCGGTAAACCGTGAATCTTCCGTGAATTCTGCCAACGGCGTTTTCATCAATCAACGGCGTTTTGAACAAAATTTTTATTGTTTAATCACGCACAGGAGAAATCTCACCAGGCACTACCTTGGAGGTAAACAATGGCTGCTAATGGGAATGAGAGACAGAAGAAGTCGGCTTTTATAGCTAACACTTACACTTCTACTTCTACTAACGTTTCCTACTGGAACATGCCAATGGCTGCCAATGGGGAATGAGAGACAGAAGAATTCGGCTTTTAGTTAACGCGCACGCTGCGAATTTTTTATTGTTCAACAACGCACAGGAGAAATCTCCCACCGGCACCACCTTGGAGGTCAAGATCTGGTACTAGCGTTAAGACTGGTTACGCACTACGACGGGGACGAACGGGTGCCGCTTTAAGGAGCTTCGCCCCTAAAAGGTCATGTAGGGCGTCAATGGGAAACAGAAAGGCCATTTCCCGGACATCACCATTTTCATACGGGGTTGCCGCAAGGTATTCAAATACCTGCCTTGCCCAGCGCTCTCTGCACATGAATTGAAGGCGACCCCGGTACACTAACTGGATGGATGGATGCTATGAGCGTCCCCTTTGTAACGGGGCGGTGACATGTCTGCCACCAGGCTCGAAGAAAAAAAAAACTTCCTTGTTTCATGTTGGCCTAATACCTTATCTACATTGATTAAATCTATGTTATTATACCAAAAAATATAAATTCACGGTCTATCTCTCTGCCTCTGAAAGGGGCCCTCTAACACTCTTCAACCCCCCATTTTTTACTCGTGGATTGCGTAGACTGAAGTACGGACGAACTAGTGCAGCAAGAACGGCAGCGATAGCGGCACGCAGTACGAAGTTACTCAATTTAGAAAATTCAAAATACAAGAAAAAAAATGCCTACCCTCAACTCGATTTTCGCGGGGTCACGTGACCACATTTCACTCTGCTGTGACGTCGGATGGCGCTCCAATGAAATGGGCTGAACGCTCTTACGTAGGGGAAGCTCGCACACCATTGTTGCTTCTCCTTTCCAACGTATTGTAGACGTCGTTGCCATAGTAACAAACGTGGTTCCTGAAACCTGACTTGTCAGAACTTGAGCGGGCGCTACTGCTTCGAAGCGAGGCTGGGGAGGCTTTGTCTGCTGTTCCTTACAACGACATTCCCTGTCATTCCCTCTTCTCATTCTGAGAAGGGAATTTGTGGAGCGGCACGGGCGGTTAAACACGGCCGCCCCTACGCGGGTTGTTCGGTGAGCAGCCCGACGAGTTACAAGTGTGCAGCGGCAACAATTCAACGAAGAGGATTACTTGCACCGTTTCAACAACAATCATGAGCCTACCGCACATGCGGAAAGAGGCAGCTCGCAAACGTACAGACGCAAAAAGAAAGAAGAGGGGCAAGCGTTTCATATCGACATCCGACCGGCGCAGGCAAAAAAAAAAAAAAGAAAAAGAAAGCCAGAGCACCCAGAGGCGGAATGGCAACCGGCGCCTCTGTCGTACTCTGTGGTTGTAGTGATAATTTTTGTTGCGACGGCGGCTATTTGGAGTTCAGTGAAAAAGCACAGAAAAGAAAAACGAAACACAATAGTAATCTCAACTTTGATGCAACGCCGTTATTACTTCTAACGTTACATTTATCCAATCATAGGCCAGCGCTCATCTTCGTCATTACCGCCCGCAATAGTTCTGGCAAGCGCCACTACGCGCTGATGCGGTCAGCAGCGATGTAGCGACTTCAACGCGTGATTAAAATACTAAGTAATTTGATATAGGTGCTTAAACTTATGCTAAAATTATCCCCAGCCATCAGTCTACGCAACCCGCAAGTAAAAAGTGGGGGGTTGAATAGTGTTGGAGGGCCCCTTTAAGGAAGAATGACCTTATTTTTTTCCCCATTATTTATTTTTGTACTTTATCTCTACTTTTCTGCCACCAATACTCTAACCGTCTCTTACTCATTTCTATCGCGGACGTGTTCAGCTTTCCATTGTTGTCCCTAAAACCCAAGGCTTCCTGTAGACTCGTGCCCACAAGTATACCTGGGTGAATATCGCCACATTCAATCAGTACATGTTCCATCGTTTCCTTAGTTCCCCCGCAGCATGTACATTGTTCTTCTTCGTTACTGAATCTCGCTTTATAACTATGCGTTCTAAGGCAGCCCGACCTTGCTTCAAACAGTAAAGCGCTTCTCCTTGAATTATCATAAAACCTTTCCCTCCTTATTTCGTTTTTTTCCCTTTCGGTAGTTATTCAGAGCCGGCTTCTTTTCCATCGCTGTCATCCAATAAGTCCTCTCCGCCTCTCTGACCTTCCGCTTAATGCTCCTTGTTGCCATATCGCCCGCACTGCTAGCCGTATATTTACTGGTGAGCCTTCTAGTTCTTTTTCTCCACTGCGTGTCAACGCTTTTTCTATACAAATACCTGAAAACCTTCTCTGCCCATCTACTCTTCTTCATTTTCCTCAGCCTCTCTTCTAATCTCATTTTGCTCTGAGCTTCCCTCACTTCAAAGCCTGTCCATCCCATATCACCCTTTACAGCCTCATTTGTCGTCTTCCCGTGAGCGCCCAACGCGAGGCGGCCCACCGTCCTTTGATTTACATCCATTCCTGATTGTACCTCTGACTTCATGCACACCACCTGCCCAATGCCCGCCCATGCTCTCGCGACGCAGAAACACCGAGCGAAAACTCGCTCGGCGGCAGGCAGTTTACGACGAGCCTCAAAACAACACTTGCGAAACGGAGAAGCAAATATGTGCTTTCTCGCGTGTGCACATGCGTGCGCAGAAACAAGATGGCAGGAAAAAGCGGAAGGAAGTGGCTCAAGAACTTCCTTGCGGAAGCTCCGGAACCGGAAGTGGGCGTCGTCGTCGAACAATAGATGGCGGTACTTAAAAAAGCGGCAGTAGACGCGATGGAGGGGCTTTAGGGCGACCCAGACGAGGCAACCTAAAGTTTGCGCTCGCGACACCAGCGCCGAATGCTCCCCTGACGGACCCGCGGAGCTCTCGGAGGTCGCGTCTGCGCAGGCGCGCGCCGCGACATTTGTTTTCGTGGCCACTACAGGGAGCGACCTCCGCGCCGCCATCCGATAGCGCCTGAAACGCGCTTCTGGGCACTTTTTCTCCCTGAAGACGGCCGCTGGCCTAGGTACTGAGGAGGAGAACGCCCCTAGCTCCACTTGTCCCTAAACGGCGGAGTAAACGCGCTTCGCGCCGGTGTCAACTCACGTCAAGGTAAGTTCTTGCATTCCTTGTTCTGCGATGTTTTCTACGCGCGACGATGAAATTTCGCCACGCAGTACGCGTCTCACTTAGAACTATTTTCATCGTGACAGTTTTTGTATCTTCTTGTAGCCTGGGAACACCGTTCAATTTGTGCGACAGAAACTTATGCAGCTTCCGTCTCTCACGCTATTGTATGGAAACGGTTGAATACCGCTTGTAGTTACTTTCTTGCCCTAGAGTTGAACTAGTAAAAGGTTTGTGACACACACTTATGAGAACGAATGCAATAAGCTAGGTCTTCGCTTGTACATTAGTGTGCAAAAAAGCTTTTATTTGCGCAGGTGCCCATGTTGCGAGTGCAGTCGTAACGCTTTGGCGTTGGATCCGAGCCCATGGAGAAAGTTGGAGCTGTATGTAAGTAAACTTTGTGCGTGCATATTCTTCGTTTGACCATTGCGAAATATGTCAGAAGTGGTGTACTAATCAGTGCACAAAAATTGATCTGCCAACGTTAAACAAAAAGCATTTAATAAAACTAATGAGCCGTAGTGTCCCCACTTCACTGCTCATGGGTTTTTTTCCATTAGCTTAATGGGCACAGCCACTGCTCTGCCAGGAAGCCAGACACGAAGTTCAAGGGGACACAGCTTTTGCATCGGTCTGGCTTTAATGAGGGCAACTTGCGCTGTGATTCAAAATTTTATTTTCAAGCCGTTGTTCGAAGCTTCACAGGAGGCTAACACATACAATAGGGCTCTTGTGGTTCAAGAACCGTGGGCAAGACTACCGCTCAAAGTAAAAGAAATCTAGGCCGAAGGTTTATAGGTTCGTATGATTGAAAATTGGGCGAGTTGGTAACAATTCACAGCTGGTAGAGGCAAGCAGTGCGAAATAACAGAGGCCAAGGACGAGTAGACACGACGCTAGTGCTGACTTTCAACTGAAAAGTTTATTGAAGAAACATCATGATATACTCTTACTGCGCATGCTCTTACAAGGCAAGAAACTCATGACGACGTCATGGCATTGAAGTGGTGTTCGCAGCCAAGAATAAAGTTGGTGATATCAGCACAGCAGTGCGGAAAAAGGCCCAGTGGTGAATGATTCATATTCCATTAAGCACACGAATGTTTTTGTGCCATTGGCATTGTGTACAGCATGCCCTTCACGTGTGGAAGTGTTTACATTGGGCAATCGGGGCGACGCGTAAACGCGCAACTGAGGGAGCATCAAAATTCCCCGAGAGGTAATGTTTACTCGACGCACTTGGCAATGCACTGCCAACATTGCGGGTACACCGCAGAATTTTCTAGAATGAGGATTCTTTTCCGCCACCACGACCAGTTGACACGCGAAATCTTCGAGGCCCGCAAAGTACAGAAGGCAGGGCATAACTGCGTCATTCAGTCTTCAATAGCCCTCCAGGAAAAGGAAATTTCCTTTTTAGATTCTTGTAATCGTTAACAGTGCTAAGATTACTAGCAAGAGCGAGCCAAAGAGCCCAAACGAAAGCATGCCAGTGTCATTACAATCTGCTATTGCCATGTATTAACATGGCTGTTATGACAAACACCGACATACCGGAATATTTTCTGGCTGTTTTAGGTCAGCAGTTAATGTACAAGCTTCCTAAATTCCTCCATTGCATGATATGTTCTATCATGAATTAGAGGCTCAAGACATCAAGTACATCAACAGTTTCTTCCGTTGTTTGTTATTGAAAGCATGTTGTAGGGATGGGTACGTTTCTGTATGAGATAGATTTTGCACATACCGCAGATCCATATGTGCTCAAATACTGCAGAAAGTTTCAGTATTATCGTCGCCATCCTTCAAAGTAGCATTTGGTGTTGTTAGTTGCCTAGTTTCTGAAGGAAGAAATAAACTGGAAAGTGAGTTCCTGGACTCCAATCTCGAAGGTGATGCTTTACCTCCATGCAAATTCATCGACGTTCGAAAAAAAAATGACAAATTCGCATAAGATCTGCATATTTTTGTTGGAATCCTTCAGTATTACTTTTCATGTTGTTAACTAGTTCATTTGTATAGGGAAAGGCTGCTCAATTACCTTGTCTGGAATCGGTGCACTGAGTTTGTGTGCTATGCTTAATTTGGCAGTTGCAGGGTGGTAAGGCATAACCTTTCAGATAGCAGACTTGTCTACCATCTTTCTGGTGCTCCTGCCACGGGCTGAAGCCAATTAAATCCTTGTGAAATGTTTGCCGAAGGTTCAACGGTGTGCACACTAACATGTCCCAACCGATCAGGACAGAAGATAGTCAACAAGTTTGGAGAAAATGTGCAAATTGTGCACGGTGCATTCACATTCCAGTGGACATTTGCTGGCTGGTGCATCCTCTTG
This sequence comes from Rhipicephalus sanguineus, assembly GCF_013339695.2. Classification (NCBI taxonomy): domain Eukaryota; kingdom Metazoa; phylum Arthropoda; class Arachnida; order Ixodida; family Ixodidae; genus Rhipicephalus; species Rhipicephalus sanguineus. Next base: position 39,079,762 of record NC_051179.1, on the reverse strand, counting down.
CCAAAGTCCAACATCAGGGGAAAGTGCAGTGCTGCATGTCTGGAAAAAAGTTCATTGAATAAACACCAAGCGATGTCTGCCAAGGTGTCGAGCTTTCAAAGTGCAAAGAGAGAGTAAGCTTGCTCTAACAAACATAGCAGTGGTTATGAAAATGTAATGTGCATTTGTAAGTACATACTGTCATAGTGCGCTCAGTACAAAACAAGTAACCAACTAAGGCATGCAGAGTTTTAAATAGCATAGGTGTATTATGTCCGGTACCGCCTCACACAAGAAACGCCTGCTGGTGTGCCATACCCTTCTACCTATGAACTTGCAGCAGGGGACCTATTAACTGCACCGTGGCACTGATAACGATGTAGACTTTCTAGAACAAATGGCTCGGCAGCTACAAAAGTGGGCTTGCTACGAAACGTATAATGCAGATGGCACTTTCATCGGTACTAAAGGTTTTGAAAACGCGCAAATGCTTCACAAGCTTGCCCTCGGATGCGTGAACATTTCTAAAGATGCCGTGTGTTTCACTTATAAGGATTTGTGCAGGTGGTATAAATAACCATTGCGGCATCGCAGAAAGTGTCAAAAACATGCTTGGAAAATGTTTCGATTTGTCGTAATTTCTGAAACATAGGATAAGCTGCTGCATGCATATGTTTGACTGACTTCATTGTGCGTTTTACATGCAGGACGAAAATAGCATTCTGGTAATTCCATAACCAGGTCACAATTGTGAGACATACTGTTGTGGAGGAACTCGTTGATTTTGCCTACCCATAAAACACCTAAATTTAATTGCACTGTGTGGGACAATATCAACTGTTCAGTTGCACCTGCTTTTGGCTGTTACAAGTTTAGTGCTCTTTACCAATGTTTCGCTGCTGCGCTTATGTGTATTTTGTGGTTGAAATTGCTTTAATTTTAAAGGAGTACTGACACGATTTTGAGACATCGCAAAAGGGACATTTTTGGTTTCCTTGGTATGCAGTATCAACGATGTCCACACACCGGAGTCGGAGAACGCGTATCAAATATTTTAATTTGACTTTGAAGTTTTTGTCGCTGAGCATCTGCAAGCCAGCCACAGTGCAATGGACATTATCCTGATGAGTCAAGACAGTTCCCCCGAGTTTGCAAGTTCTGCATCCTGCATGCAGCCTATATCGTAGAAATCACTGTCAGGGTCACTGGATGACAATTAACTTATCGTTGTTTATGTGCACAACGGGCAGATGATGGATTTGCCGCAAGTACGTCGCGAGTTTCTGTATCCCCGTGACATCACACTGCTATGAAACCTCATCGAGAAGCCGCCCCCTCGATATCGAAACCAAAAGTGTCTTTTTAAGGTAGCGATAAATAAAATATATACGATGCATTCCCAGGCACCACAATACTCGTTTTAGGTTTCTCGACACCAGTATTTTTATTCAGAGCATCAATCCGAAAATATTTAAAATTCATGTCAGTACTCCTTTAACATACCTTTTTTCCTCTCTGTACTCATAAATAACCTCAACTCAATTGGTAAGAATCTTTAGCACATAAGCGACACAAGGACGAAAAGGGAGGGACAACGTCTGCACTAACTTTCAACGAAATGGTTTATTGCACACAAGGCACTAATAGACACAGTGGTGGTGCCCTAGCACTTCACCAAGATGCCATGCAGAGAGATATGTCTTTTTCTGTTTTATTTTGACAAAATATATGGCACACTATAATCACTTCGCGCGCGAACTACTACACATTCAATACAATCAATTCTTTATTCGAAAAGGATAGTTGCGGAGTGCTAACACAATTGGTACCCACTTTTACAATTTTGCAGCTTCTATCATCAGTCTCGTTAGTTCAACTCTATTAGCTGATGAAACCTTTGTGTCCTGAAAGAAAGGTTCATACTCTCATGCCTACACTGTGACGCCAGCCATCCATCGTTGCATTTGTTCACAAGATTACAGTGCTCTCTTAACCTATCATTCATGCAGTGGCCCATTTCCTGACATACCACTTACCACATGAAAGATGTATCTGATAAACGACAGCTTCTCAGCATGTCCTATGTCGTTTTGTGCAAGCAATTGTCTTCTTTGGTGCTTGACTACTAATTCTGCAAATCGATTTCAGCTTGCATGGAGCTGAAAACTACTTGTACATTAGCACGTGATGCCATCCTTTCCATAACTGTAGTTGGATAGCGTAACAACTCAACAGGACACACAGCACATGGGAAAGGTTCACACACAACGCGTCGCACAAACAGAAGTGTAAGTCGTAAAAGGCTTAAATTAGGAAGTACCACTCCATTGCTCTAGTTGGCTGTTCCAATAGTGATGTCGCTCAAAAAAAGAATAGCTGATGTGCCATACTTGCACAAAATTTAGCATTACATAATAAGGTTGGTGTCACATACAAATGTGGAAATAGTTTTCCAGCTCTATGAAAGCTGAAATCAATTTGCAGAATTTGCAGTCAAGCACGGAAGAAAACTGCTTGTAAGAAAACGTTATAGGGTGTGGTTTGCGGAATGTAGACAAGCTGTTGCTTATCTGATACCTCTTTTCTGCAGTAAGCAGTATGCTGGGCAAACAAGCAGCTGCATGAATGATAGGTTAAGCAGCATTGTAATGTGTGAACCTTTCTTGCAGAACACAAAGGTTTTGTCAACCAACAGAGCTGAACTAACGAGATTTATAATACTATTAGCTGCAGGAATTGCAAAAATTGGGTACCAATCGTGTTAGCACTCTGTCCCTGTCCTTGTCGGGTAAAGAATCTGCTTTCTTGATTGTGCAATAGTTCGTTAGTTGATTAGTGTTACGTACGTCTTGTAAAAATGAAGCGGAAAAATACAAATCTCTGTGCATGGCTTCTTGGTGCAGTGTGAGGGCACCAACACTGTATAAATATTTGCCTCGTGTGCAATAAATGATTTTGTTTAAAGTTAGCGCATGTGTTGTGTCTCTCCATTTTTCTCCTCGTGTTGCTTATGTGCAAAAAATTCTTAGTATGTTGCCAACTAGGCTGAATTTTTCCCTAAACCTCTGTCACCCTGTGGTGCATCGTCTGTTGTCTTTTGACCAAACTATAGCCTCTTGTTTTTTTTTTTTTTTTTGGTATGCAGGCGTATGTGCATGCTTGACTGAAACATTTTTTAAATTTAATATGCCTTTTGTGTGCAAGATGAAATTAGAATTCCAGATATTCCCAAAACCACAATATGATTGTCGCACACAGTGCTGTGGAGGAGCTCGTTAATTTTGCCTACCCTAGATTCTTTAGCATATCTAGATTTACTTCATTAAGTGAGACAATCAGCTGTTCAACCGCCCCTGCTTTTGGCATTTACAAATGTTCGACAATTCGACAAAGTATTGCTGCTGTGCTCGTGCGTTTGCCAAGTCAGCCTTCCGATTTTTGTTGTGGTGAATGGTGATACATGGCTGCTCGATGGAGACACCTTGTACTTATTGTGCCTTTTGCGTGCAGGTTTTTGGACAAAGTCATCAATTCCATTGCTCTTCCTATGCCAAGTGGCCAGGATAATGGTTGAAATTGCTACAATAAAGGTTATGATCAACAACATTTGTTGTTGGAAGCGCAGTATAACGCATTCCATGCAACATTACTAATGAAAATGAGTCGACTTAAAATGCTTATGTTGTCTGGAGCGCAATGGATTAAGCGAGTGCCATGTCGGAATAAACAGCATTAACTCATTCTTTGGACAAAAGAACACCGATTTTGCTGATATGAAAAATTATTGTACACGGGGTGATGCTGGAGCTGTTTTGACAAGCGTACTTGTCGTCTTCGTGGCTGCAACTTTGAGACAAGTCTTGCGAAATGTTGGCTCCAGTGACACCCTAGTCAAAGCGTTGTACCATGCCAGCATTTCACAATCAAAAGTTTTAGCTGTTCACTGTTAGCCTGTTACACCCCAGTGGCACAATGTCTTTCTTTATGCCTCAACATAACTTCTATCAAAAGTGATAACTAAAGGGAAGTCTGCATAATTGGCATCGGATTAATTTCTGGAGCTTCTCTAGCCAGCAAATTGAGAACTCTTTCTGTCTACTCTGTCCTTCTTTCCTATGTTCTCGCGCTGCAAAACCCTGCCAGTATGATAATACAAAAACGGCAGAAGTTCAGGGGAAGATGGAGGCTTGAAAAGGTGAAAAATTCTTGGACACGGAGTGTCGCTGGAGTCAGCGTTTCGACAAGCAGTCTTGTCTTCTTCAAGGGTAAAGATTGCTGCTGAATGAAAGAATTCGATGCAGAAACCACTATTCGACACCTTTATTTTAGCCAAATGGCGCATAAGTGTTTTAAAATACAGCAAAAATCCCCATATCTCCCATGTAGCAAAGTTCTCTCGATTTCTTTTCATCGAAGTGAGTGGGTCGGCGGCCGTAAATGACGGGAGGCGCTCAAGGATAGCTTTCGGTTTCGGTTTTTGACTGCGCGAAGCGCCACCTGCTTCCTGCAACTGGTGTCATGGAGACTTCCTGTTTAACTTTTTGAAACTGCAAGCGATTGCAACCTTTCCTTGCACTGTTGTACTTGATATTGTGGAATATATATGCGCCTGTGTACGTTATGGTTATATTAGGCACCATCCGGGATATCAAGCACCGAAATCTGGTGTGCGACACTTGCGCTTTGCCACTAGAAGGTAACAAAAACACCACTGCATGCTGCACGACGTTCCTGCTGTCTGCGTAGTGAAGCAAATATGTATCGTCTTTACGGCGACCGCTGTCCTTGCATCTTGGCACGACGTAGGCGGGATCGACTCCTCCCATGTTTATCGTAGAAGAAAGTGAGCCGCGCCAATACGGACACTAGAGAACCAGACATCGTGTCTTCTCGTGTGTCGGCTTTTGACGCTTTTCGTCCCATTAAAGACTGATTCCTACCTCTAGAAACTTTCTGTCGTTCTTTGTGTTTATATTCTGCCCTTTTCACCGGACTTTGAAACGAGGTCGCATTCGTTCCTCAACTGACGCAACGTGCAGAATGTTGCCTTTGCCTTGTTCGCAAAAGAACATAGTCAATACCACGCCATCGAAGGGGCCCGTGAAGGCATAAAATCCGTCAAAAAGAAATTGACATGCTTCCTGAAGTCTGAAAGGGCTAGGTTATTTTCTGCATCGCAAGAAGCCAGTCACGTGTTTAGCGCTACAGGGGACCCTCCACGGGCTGCTGCGGCTGGCTACTAACCCAGCCTTTAAATCCGTTCCACTCCTAGCGTGAGTGCGCCGATACAGATGTAAGCATCGTAGGCAGTCTGCCACATTGAATGCTGCAAGTTGCGTACATTGAAATTGTTTTATTTTTACACGTACATAAAATACGATTCGTGCATGCAAACAAACAAGGCGTTAAATAGGGCGGCATGGCTCATCTATTTACAACATCACCACATTGGGAACCAATCGCACGGTTTGCATGAATGGCATTCACCGCCAAGCGAAGGTGACCGAAGACATAGGTGTAAGTGCAGTCTTCATATATTAAACTATTTAAAGCCTACTAAGTGACGTGGTTTAGACAACCTGTTACCAGGACCTACCAACATTGTGCATTTGTACAGAGCTGTTTATGCTTTCAGCGTGCCTTTAACTTGAGGCATTTAAAATTATTTCCTTATCTTATTATCTACTCCATCTATCTTCTAGCTGCCCTTATCCGGGTGCCCTCATGGCCACTTCCGCAAATGGTATTGGGCGTAAGGCATACCACTGGAAGAGCAGACGCCACCTTTGGTGCAACGTGCTAGGCAGGCTCATGTGGTCATAGTGGCTGCTTAGTCTGCTTTGGGAGCACCAGAGCGAGCTGAAAACAAAACTTTAGAATGCCACCTGCGCTGTAATTCTGAGTGACTGGGGAGGTTTTCCTGCTGTTGCTGTGCGCTCGACAACACTTGGAAGGAATCACTACATTATGTAGCCACTGTCTTTGAACGAGTTTTGTATGGTAGGCCAGTGCTCAATGCAGGGTGTACGCTATGGAGCCTGCTGCCAGCTTTCACGTGTCCGTAGGGTAAGAAGGTGCATGAATCTGCGAATGCAGAACTTAGAAATTGTAAACAGCTATTGGCTAGCACTTCCGCAAGGAAGATTTCTGCTTTGACGTGGGGCTGCGATAATCGGTGAGTAGCAGGAAGCACTCACCGAGACTCGCCTGTGAACGCTGCCCAGCTAATGATGCTTTTCTTCCTCAAGGTGGCCCATATGTTTCTTACCTCCATATCGCCCCCAAAATTAGGTTGATGCACTCAAGCTAATTTCAATTAAGTTGACCTGTCCCAAATCCATTTGTTTTCTACAAAGCCATATGTATTCCTGTTGGAAAAGTGCCGCACCTTTTGCGTTATAGACACAATATTGGCACCGAAATTGCTGGAAAACTTGCCATAGACTTTTGCACGTTAAAAATTACCCTGCTTTGTAGCTGCAAGCTCGTTGCTGCAGTAACTTCTCAGTTTCTGCGATTCCTAGCCCATGCATGTCTTTGTCTGCCGGCGTTGTTTGGAGAACTAGTCCAGCGAACGTTGCTATGTGATATTTGTTCACCTTCACGTTGCACAATACCACATGTTTTGCCTCGTAGACTGCTTCTGCTTCTAACAGCAGTTGCGTAGTCTGCCGTCTTAAGCTTTGGCGCATGAAAGCTCTGATGCTATAGGAGGTAATCACATGATGTCATGAGCAAAGAAACACTAGGGCGGCAACTGCCATAGCCGTGGTCGTCCACGTGGTCCTCATTTTAGGACTACAACTAAGGTTGTTGGCCGTGCGTATTGTTTCGATATTTTTTCTCGTGACATCAGACTTATACGCCTCATCGCTGTACGACTACGGCTACAATGACCAGATGTAGGCACTTGCTAGCGCCGCCTGGCGGGCCGAGCTCAATACGCTCGGTGCAGGCTCAGTGTGCTTAGTGCAGTGAGCTCAGTGCAGGCCTCCTGTAGATATAATGGAAAGGGAGCAATAGGAATCATTTTAAAAAAGAATGCTCTTGTTTGTTTTAGTGCCATCCAAAGTATGTTTTGAATTATGAAAAAGAAGCAGCTGGAAATTGCTCACTGACGAGACTGATAACTGTAGATACACCACTTGATTAATAATAATTATAAGAAAAAAAAGGCTCTTCCCGACAGCACGCACAAGTCACCATAGATGTCAATTTGCCTAAAGTTTAAATTATCTTTGAAAAGCCTTGACAACATCCACGCACTGACAGTTTATTGTGTATGCAGTTAAACAATATCCTGCGTACTTGCAATCGCCAACTTGATGCTTCATTCTTGTATCTGCCAGTTAGTTTCAACATTAGCTTGAACAAAATGTCATATGTGGGTCATTTCTCGAGGGATTTGACAGCAGGACTCGAGAGATCTCCATAATGACTGAAATCTGGACCATGATTCTGAAATATACAGCTTTTGTTCCATGGTTATGTTTCACCGCACTGCAACCTCACATGGGGGTGCCACATGAAAAAAATGCTTAAAACTAGTCGCGTCTCTGTAGCTCATAAACATACTTATTAGAGTCTTTTAGCAAGTTACGGAAATATAGTACGCAAATACGGTAAGGCTGTATGGTAGCGCTCCTCCTTTCCTGCTCGTTGTGCTTTTGCCGGTGAAGGCAACCCAACACCACAAAAGCTTTCTCAAAAGTTACTGTGCGGTTGTCACGCATCATTGTTGCCTCTTGGCCTACACATTGTTAACGAGGAACCTGTCGTTTGAGGATGCACAGTTTCCTGAACTGTCACCTGAACTGGGAGCGGCTTAAGCACAACGAGCAGGAAAGGAGGAGCGCTACCAGCCTACCACACTGCCTTACCGTATTTGTGTACCATATTTCCGTAGCTTGCTAAAAGACTATTAAGAAAAAAAAGTGCGGGACAAAGACAGTCATTCGTGGGTATGCCGCTACGAAAGGTCCAGCCCGCGTGTTTGAGACCCCTGGTCTATATCATCCCAGGAACATGGAAAATAGACACTGGAAATTTTATAAGACATCTTGTGTGGGTTAGACAAGAGAAAGACATACCATTTATAGTTGGTGATTTTACTGTAGCAAATGTGCTGCAATGACCACCATGCTGCAGCCACACCGTGTAGATCGTGAATAAATGTTTTAATCAACGGTTGTCTAACAACAGTTGGCATGGCAGCGTTGACTGTCCGTTTTATAACAATGTAATA